>NW_027331919.1:6884294-7036918 GCF_048418815.1 Hemitrygon akajei | reverse complement strand
TGTTTTTTCTGACAGGAAACAAAGACTAGGGTTTAACGGGTCATTTTCAGAACGGCAGACAGTGACTAGTGGGGTACCGCAAGGCTCAGTGCTGGGACCCGCAGCTATTTACAATTAACATTAATGATTCAGATGAAGGGATTTAGAGTAACATTAGTAAATTTGCAGATGACACAAAGCTGGGTGGCAGTGTGAAATATGAGGAGGGTGTTGGGAGAATGCAGGGTGATTAGGACAGGTTGCGTGAGTGGGCAGATGCATAACAGATGCAGTTTAATGTGGATAAATGTGAGGTTATCCACTTTGGTGACAAGAACAGGAAGGGAAATTACTATCTGCATGGTGTCAAGTTAGGAAAAAAGGAAGTACAATGAGATCTAGATGTCCTTGTTTATCAGACATTGAAAGTAAGCTTGCTGGTACAGCAGGCAGTGAAGAAAGCTAATGGCATGATGACCTTCATAACAAGCGGAGTTGAGTATAGGAGCAAAGCGGTCCTTCTGCAGTTGCACAGGGCCCTCGTGAGACCACACCTAGTGTATTGTGTTTCAGTTTTGGTCTCCAAATTTGAGGAAGGAAATTCTTTCTATTGAGGGAGTGCAGCATATGTTCACGAGGTTGATTCCCGGGATTGCGGGACTGTCAGGTGTTGAAAGATTGGAGTAATGGACTTGTATACATTGGAATTTAGAAGGATGGGAGGGCATCTGATTGAAAAATATATGATTATTAAGGGATTGGACACGCCAGAGGCCGGAAACATGTTCCCGATGATGGGGGCGTGCAGAACCAAAGGCCATAGTTTAAGGATTAGCCCATTTAGAACGGAGTTCAGGAAAAAAAAAACACAGTGAGTTGTGGATCTATGGAATGCTTTGCCTCAGAAGGCAGTGGAGGCCAATTCTCTGTATGCGTTTAAGAAAGAGTTAGATAGAGCTCTTAAAGATAGCGCAGTCACGGGATATTGGGAGAAGGCAGGAACAGGGTATTGATTGTGGATGTTCAGCCCTGATCACATTGAATAGTGGTGCTGGCTCGAAAGGACCAATGGCCTACTCCTGCACCTATTGTCTACTTCTAGAAGAATAGATTATAGGAGCAGGGATGTGATGTTGAAGCTCTATAAGGCACTGGTAAGAACTCACTTGGAGTGCTGTGTGCAGTTTCAGACGCCTTATTGAATTAAGTATGTGCTGACGTTGGAGAGGGTTCAGAGAAATTTCACTAGAATGAGTCCGGGAATGAGAGGGTAACATATGAGGAACGTTTGACTGTTCTTGGACTGTACTCCTCGGAGTTTCGAAGAATGAGGGGGGACCTCATAGAAACATTTCAAATGTTGAAAGGCATGGACAGAGTGGATGTGATAAAGTTGTTTTCCATGGTGGGGGAGTCTATTACGATAGGGCATGACTGAAGGATTGAAGTGCGCCCATTCAGAAAAGAGATGCGAAGAAATTCTTTTAGCCTGAGGGTGTTGAATCTCTGGAATTTGATGTCACAGGCGGCAGTGGAGGCCAAGTCATTGGGTGTATTTAAGGCACTGATTGGTAGGTATCTGAGTAGCCAGGGCATCAAAGTTTATGGTGAGAAGGCGGGGGAAGTGGGACTAAATCGGTGAATGGATCAGCTCATGATAAAATAACGGAGCAGACTCGATGGGACGTATGGCCGACCTCTGCCCCTGAGTCTTATGGTCTGAAGTGTATCCAGCTGCAGCTTCTAACACTCCGCGTTGAGGAGTTGGAAATGGAACTGGATGCATTCAGGGTCATTCGGGATGCCGAGGGTGTGATAGGGAGGACATATTAGAGAAAGTTAACCTGCAATGTAATTCTAAAACAATCGAAAACACTTAACTCCGTGTGCATAACTCCCTCACTCTGCAAAATCCCTCTGAACCCCGTCAAACGTTCTCCCCTACACTACTTCCCGTCACCGTCACACACTGTCTGCAATACACCACTCGCGTCTCCGTCCCCATCCCTCAGTTCCAAGCAACCCCGTCTCCGTGACCCAAACCCCCTTCTGCACACTTCGCCGTCTCCATCATCCCGTACGTACCCATACGTCCCTTCCCCATCTCGGTGATACACTCCATGTGCTAAACGCTCCCCATCTACGTCGTCCCTCCACTCTCCTCCCACTCTGTGACACAGGTAATTGAGCGTAGTTTGAGGGAGACATGATGGGTGGTGATACATCTCCTGCACATTCCAACTGATATCGATATCCAGGATCTGAATCTCTCCACAACTCTGCATGATCAGGCCGGTCACGTGATTCCACACCACTTGCATCAGTGTGTGCATTCTCACTACCCTTTCCCTGGCCTCCTCTCTCCTCCCCTTCCTTCCTCTAACGGCAGCACACAATCCGCTCACACACACACACCATCTCCGAGAGACACACACAGTTCGAGACTACTGGAAAGCCGAAGGGCTGGGTACTGGTGAGTGGGGCGACCGGAGGAGGGAGAGGGTTTCGTACTTTTTCTCATTCTAGTGGAGTGTGTTGCGATGTTGCGGGAGGTACTTCACATGTCTGACTCCCGGTGTGTCATGGGATAATATTTAGGGAGCTTCGCTATATATCTGACCCTGGAAGAGTGTGATGGGACGGTGTGGACGGAGCTTCACTCAGTGTATGACCCCGGAGTGTGTGTTGGGACAATATGGAGGGAGTTGCATTCTGTGTCTGACCCCGGCTGTGTGTGATGGATCTTTGCGGAGGGAGCGTTACTCAGTGTGTGTTTCCAGGAGTGTGCGATGGGATTGTATGGAGGGATTCTCGCTCTGTCCCTGCCTCCTAGTCATGGGTCAGTGTATTTCGGCTTTTAAGCTGACTCCAAGCAAAGATAGGGAGCAAGAAAATGGTATCTCACACGTTCTGCTCCAACGGCTGCAAACTGAGCACCCTTTCTGTGGCCCCACTCTCCTCCACTTCCTTCCTCTTTTCTCAGCACACCATTCCTTCTCTATGATTCTTAAGTGAGTGAGCAGCATATATGTAGCAATGAAATCGGTATGTATGGGAAGGTGGTTTTGCAAAGTGAGGACAGGGATTTAGCTGTTAAATTAAAGGACAAGACAACTACCCGTCCCAGTGTGTTCAGACATAGGAAGACCATACAGATTAGGACGTGGTGTAAGTGGGTGGGCTCCAAAATTTGGAATCATTGTATTTTTTTCGAGGAAGGTGGGATCTGTATAGAAGAGATGTAATACGGTTTACACTGGAACTGGAGGGGAACTGATATCCCAGCGGGAAGGTTTGTCAGTACTGTGCATAAGAGTTTTTGGGAGAGTTGATGAACTTGAGTTGCAGGGGGATGGGAATCAGAGCTCCAGAGCAAATAGCGGAAATTGTGGACATTACTGAGAATTGGGTGTGGGCGGAGCAGGCAAGAGAGCACGATATTTCGGGTTTGCCTATTTTTAGTCGTGAGAAAGAGGAAGGAATTAAAGGAGGAGGGGTGCCATTACTAGGCTGAGAAACTGTCACCGCAGCAGAGAGTCAGGACAGGCAAGACAATTCGTCTAAGTGAGACTTTATGGGAGGAAGTGACGAATAAGAAATGTATGGCAATGTTACAACATAGAACATAGAATAGTACAGCACATTACAGTCTATTCGGCCCACAATGCCGTGCCGACCCTTAAACCATGCCCCCATATAACCCCCCCACCTTAAATTCATCCATTTACCTGTCTAGTAGTCTCTTAAATTTCACTAGTGTATCTGCCTCCACCACTGACTCAGGCAGTGCATTCCACGCACCAACCACTCTTTGAGTAAAAACAACTTCCTCTAATGTCCCCCTTGAACTTCCAACCCCTTACCTTAAAGTCATGTCCTCTTGTATTGAGCAGTGGTGCTCTGGGGAAAAGGCTCTGGCTGTCCACTCTATCTTTTCCTCTTAATATCTTGTACACCTCTATCATGTCTCCTCTCATCCTCCTTCTCTCCAGAGAGTAAAGCCCTAGTTCTCTTAATCTCTGATCATAATGTATACTCTCTAAACTAGGCAGCATCCTGGTAAATCTCCTCTGTACCCTCTCCAATGCTTCCACATCCTTCCTATAGTGAGGCAATCAGACTGGACACAGTACTCCAAGTGTGGCCTAATCAGGATTTTATAGAGATGCATCTTTACATCGCGACTCTAAAATCATATCCCTCGATTTATGAAAGCTAACACCCCATAGGCTTTCTTATCTACCCTATGTATCTGTGAGGCAACTTTCATGGAACTGTAGACATGTACCACCCCCCCCCCCCCCACTACCATGCCTCCTGCCATTTACTTTGTACTCTGCCTTGGAGTTCGTCCTTCCAAAGTACCACCTCACACTTCTCCGAGGTGAACGTATCTGCCACTTTTCACTGGGAAATGAATAATCAAGCGTACACGTCCTATTGAAAGGACAGACAGGTGGGCAGAGGGGGTGGGGTAGCTGTGCTGGTGCGGAATGAAATTCAGTCCCTTGCGAGGTGTGACATAGAATCAGGAGATCTAAAGTCAGTATGGATAGAAATGAGAAATTGTAAGGGCAATTTGTCATCACCTTTGTTCCTGATGTTTCTTACATTGTCGTACACGCACTTCAGTCATTCTATCTAACTACCTTTACACCCTTTATTCTGTTTCTCTTTCCTCAAATGCTAGATCTGGCTTTACTCCATGCACTGTACTTGCAGCTCTCGCATGGCCTTTATCCTTCTCCGCCTCACCATCTGCTCTAACACTCTGGTTCCCCTCCCCCCGCAAATCTAGTATAACTCCCCGGTGCAGCACTAGCAAACATTCCCGCAAGGATGTTAGTCCCCCCACCAGTTCAGGTGTAAACCGTCCCGACGGTACAAGTCCCAGCTTCCCTGGGACAAGGCCCAATTGTCCAGAAACATGAAACTATCCTTCTTGCACAAACTCCTTAGCCACGTATTTAGCTGCATCATCTTCCTATTTCTGGCCTCACTAGCACGTGGCACGGGTAGCGATCCTGAGATTGCAACCCTGGAGATCCTGTCCTCCAAAGTTGCACCTAACTCCCTAAACACTCTTTGCAGGACCTCCTCCTTCTTATCCTCGTCATTTGTCCCTACATGGACCGCAACATCCGGCTGCTAACCCTCCCTCTTGAGAATACTGAGAACTCGATCCGAGATATCGCGGACCCTGGCACCAGGGAGGCTAGAGACCATTCGGGATTCTCGATCTCTCTCACAGAACCTCCTATCTCTCTCCCCAACCATCGAATCCCCTATCACTACTGTTCTCCTCTTTTCACTCCTTCCCTTATGAGCTGAAGATCCAGTCTCAGTGCCAGGGACGTGACCACTACAAATTGTCCCTGGTAGGTCGTCCCCACCAACAGTATCCAAAGCGGTATACTTATTATTGGTGGAAACGGCCGCAGGGGTGCTCTGCTCATTCTGTCTATTCCTCTTCCCTCCGCTCACAGTCACCCAGCTACCTACCTCCTGACATTTAGGGGTGAGTGTCTTGCAGAAACTCCTGTTTATTTCCCTTTTTGTCTCCCGAATGATCTGAAGTTTATCCAGGTCCCTAACACGGTTTGTCAGGAGCTGCATCTGGATGCACCTTTTGCAGGTGTGGTCATCAGGCACGTTTGCGCTCGCCCGGACTTCCCACATATTGTTAACGGTGCTCTCGACTGCCCTAACTGCTGCCTCCATTACCTACCCCTAAACTAATTAGATTAATTAAAGGAGATTACCCGGCCTTACCTCACTTTCACGCACTTGCGCAGTCGTGCTCCGTTCAAACTGCCGAAGTAATCCTTTGGAGATATGATGTGGTGGCCATTACAGAGACTTAGATGGCACAGAGTCAGGAATGGATACTTCAAGTGTCAACTTTTAGATGTTTCAGAAAGGACGTGGGGTGCAAAAGAGCTGTGGGTGTGGCACTGTTGATCAGAGGTAGTGACACAGTTGCAGAAAAGGTGGACACCATGAAGGAATTATCTACGGAGACTCTTAGGGTGAAGATTGTGAACAGGCAAGGGTCAATAACTTTACCGGGTGTTTTTTTATAGGCCGCCCAATAGTAGCAGGAATATCGAGGAGCAGATAGGGAAACAAATCCTGGAAAGTTATGATAATAACAGAATAGTCGCGATGAGAGATATTAATTTCCCAAATATCGGTTGGGCAAGAGGTTTAGATGGGATGGAGTCTGTTTGGTGTCTTAAGTAAAGGTTTCTTGACACAATATGTAGATAAGCCTGCAAGACGAGAAGCTGTTCTTGATTTAGTATTGGAAAATTAACCTGTCAGGTGTTAGATCTGAGTGCGATCTGACTATGAAAGAGGATCTTGGTGATCGTTGTGATGACTTCCAGCAGACTGAAACGCTTTAGCATGTAGATATTTAAAAAAAAAGGATGTGCTGTAGATTTTGGAAACCATCATTTGGATATGTCGCGGGGACCGGATGAGATGTACCCAAGGCTACACTGGGAAGTAAGGGAGGAGGTTACTGAGACTTTTGGCGATGATCTTTGCAGCCTCAATGGGGACGGGCGAGGTTCCCGTGGATTGGTGGGTTGCGGATGTTGTTCCTTTATTCCAGAAAGGGGGTAGATGCAGCCCAGGAAATTCTAGGCCAGTGATTCCTACCTCGGTGGTTGGTACGTTGATGGAGAAGATCGTAAGAGGCAGGATTTATGCACATTTGGGGAGCTATAACATGTTTAGCAGTAGAGAGCATAACTTTGGCAAGGGCAGGACGTGCCTTATGAGCTTGACAGGAGCCCATGGAATTACGGGAAAGTTACATACGTGGATAGAGCGTTGGCTGATTGGCAGGAAACAGAGAGTGTGAATAAAGGGATCCCATTCTGGTCTGCTGCCGGTTACCTTTGGTGTTCAACAGGGCTCTGTGTTGTGGCCGCTTCTTTTTACGTTGTATATCAACGACTTGAATTATGGAATAGATGGCTATGTGGCAAAGTTTGCTATGATTCAAAATGGGTGGAGGGGAAGGTAGTGTTGAGGAAACAGGGAGTCTGCAGAGAGACTTGGATAGATTGTGAGAATGGGAAAAGAAGTGGCAAATGAAATACAATGTTGGAAAGTGCACGGTCATGCACTTTGGTAGAAGAAAGCTTGCAGAAAGATTTAGGCCAGTTAGAAGAGTGGGCTGAAAGATGGCAGATGGAGTTTAATGCTGATAAATGTGAGGTGCTACATTTTGGTAGGAATAATCCAAATAGGACATACGGGGTAAATGGTAGGGCATTGAAAAATGCAGCAGAACAGAGTGATCTAGGAATAATCGTGCATAGTTCACTGAAGGTAGAATCTCATGTGGATAGGGTGGTGAAGAAAGCTTTTGGTTTGATGACCTTTATAAATTAGACCATTGAGTATAAGAGTTGGGATGTAATGTTCAAATTGAACAAGGCATTGGTAAGGCCGAATTTGGAGTATTGTGTACAGTTCTGGTCACAGAATTATAGGAAAGCTATCAACAAAATAGAGAGAGTACAGAGAAGATTTATCAGAATGTTACCTGAGTTTCAGCACCTAAGTTACAGGGAAAGGCTGAACAAGTTAGCTCTTTAGTCTTTGGAGTGTAGAAGGTTGAGGGGGACGTGATGGAGGTATTTGCAATTATGAGGGGGATAGATCGAGTTGACGTGGACAGGCTTTTTTCCATTGAGATTAGGGGAGATTCAAACAAGAGGAAATGAGTTGAAAGATAAGGGGCAAAAGCTTAAGGGTAACACGAGGGGGAATTTCTTTAGTCAGAGAGTGGTAGCTGTGTGGAAAGAGCTTCTAGGAGAAGTGGTAGAGGCAGGTTCGATATTGTCATTTAAAGTAAAATTGGTTAGGTATATGTACAGGAAAGGAATGGAGGGCTATGGGCTGAGTGCGTGCCAGTGGGACTAGGTGCGTGTAAGCGTCAGAACGGACTAGAAGGGCCGAGCTGGCCTTTTTCTGTGTTGTAATTGTTATATGGTAATATGGTTAAATAAACGGACAGAATATAATTCAAGTAAGGAGATAATTCAAAATTCTGAGATTCAAAAGGACTTGGGTGTCCTGCACGAGGACACCCAAATTATAACCTCCATGTTGAGACGGTGGTGAAGAATGCGAATGCAATGTTGGCATTTATTTCGAGAGGAAAAGAGTACAGGGACAAGAATGCGATGTTGTGGCTCTATAAGGCATTCATAAGACCTCACCTGGAGTACTGCGTTTCAGTTTTGGGCTCCTTTTTTTAAGAAAGGATGTGCTGACGTTGAAGAGGGTTCAGAGAAGATTCACTAGGATGATACCGGCAATGAGAGGGTTAACATATGAGGAACGTTTGACCGCTTTGGACTGTACTCCTTGGAGTTTAAAAGAATGAGAGGGGAACAGATAGAAACATTTCTGATGTTAAAAGGCATGGACAGTGTGGATGTGGCAAAGTCGTTTCCCAAGGTGGGGGAGTCTAGTACGAGAGGACATGATTTAAAGATTGAAGGGCGCCCATTCAGAACAGAGATGTGAAGATTTTTTTTTCAGTATCCAGAGGGTGGTGAATCTATGGAATTTGTTGCCACGGGCGGCAGTGGAGTTGAAGTAATTGGGTGTATTTAAGGCAGAGATTGATAGTTGTCTAAGTTGCCAGAGCATCAAAGGATAAGGTGAGAATGCGGGGAAGTGGGACTAAATGGGAGAATGGATAAGCTCATGATAAGATGGCGGGGCAGACACGATGGGCCGAATGGCTAACTTCTGCTCCTTTGTTTATGGTCTTATGGATGCAAAACTGGGCTGAGAATTGGCAGATTGCGTTCTACCCAAGTCAGTGGGAGGTGGTTCATTTGTGTAGTTTTAATATAATGGCAGAATATATTACTAATTGTAAACCTTGCAGTGTGGACGATCAGAGGGATCTTGGATTCCGAGTCCATCAGACACTCAGAGCGGCTGCGCAGTTTGACTCAGTGTTTAAGAATACGATGCATTGGTAATCATCAACCGTGGAATTAATTTCAACAGCGAGAGCTAATGTTGCAGCCCTATAGCACACCGGTCTGACCCCTCCCCCCCCCCCCGGGAGAACCGTGTTCAGTTCTGGTCAACGCACTACAGGAGTAATGTGGAACCTATAGGAATGGCACAGAGGAGCTTTACAAGGATGTTGCCCGGATTGGGGATCATGCCGTCTTGTGATAGTTTCAGTGAACTCACATTTCTCTCCTTGCAGCGACGGAGGATGTGAGGTAACCTGACAGAGGTGTAAAATGATGAGAGGCATTGATCGTGTAGATAGTTAGAGACAACGCTACCAACATTACTCTCTTCGGCACGGTTATTAACTGCACAGTGTACATTCTCGCAGTAACCGCCATATAGCTGAACATAATCAAACTGCTCAGAAGCAATTCGTGGGTTCCACATCATCCTCCAATGTAGTCTGTAATCTGGACCTTGTTAAAAGCCTTGTTGAATTCTATGAAAGTTACATCTACTATCCGTGCGTGATCTACTTCCCAGGTCAAATCAGACCGACAGCTCTCCCTGAGTTTCACGCCATCTGATACCTCCCTCCACTTCGATGTTTCACGTTCCCTACCTCCTCCTCTCTTTCCCTCTCTCACCACTAGAGTTCATGTCTGTCTCTCCCAACCTTCCATCTCCCAGGGCGTCTACCATTTGGGATATTCTTGATCGACTCTAGTCTATGTATATTACATATACCAATCCAGAAAAATAGGTCCAGCACAATCAAATCAGGCCGTCATCTCTCCCTGGGTCCCACATCATTACTCCCGATAGAATCTGCCCTGTTTTACCGAATTGGACTGTAAAACAATCTATCCCGGGGTCAAACAGAAATAAAGACACAGACATCTGTGTACGGTTAACCCTTGAATAGGTGATCACGTTGCCTAACGACTCCGCCAAAGTCAGGTTATATCTTAAATTTATACAGTGCATTTTGGGCAATAGCCAACAGCCAAATTCAGTCAGTGAGCGATGTCAAGAGCACTTGTACGGTATCAGCCAGTCTACGAATTCTACCGGGCGGTGCACAAAATCAGAACTGCACGTCTGCTGTCAGGTCCTCCATTCCCAAGACAGTGTGGGAAAAAAGGTAACTTTACCTCATTCTCGGCATGAAATGCTGCTAGCTTCTGTTAACTCGCGCAAGCATGCAGCGTCTGCATCTCATCCGGTGACCTTCGGGGCCTCAGTCTTCAGCTAGACAAGTTTAGCAACAACATTGAGCTTTCTCACAATAGAACGTAGAGTTTAGGAGCAGAATTAAACCATTCGGCACATTGAGTCTGCTCCACCATTTCATTGTGGCTGATCCAATTTCCTTCTCAGCCTCAATCCCGTGCCTTCTTCCAGTATACTTTCAAGCCCTGACCAATCAAGAACCTCTGCCATAAATATATTTAAATAAAATTAAGCTTTGTCGTCCACGATCGCATGTAACAAAGAAAGTCACAGATTCACCACTCTATGGATAAAGTAATTTCTCCTCCTTTCTGTTCTTAAAGGACGCGCCACTCTTCTAAGCCTTTGTCCTCTGATCTTCGACTCCCCCACCATAGAAAATATCCTCTCCACACCCACTCGAACAGGGCATTTAAATACTCAATATATTTCAATTGGGTCAACCTTCTTTCTTCTAAATTCCACTGAGTACAGGCCTAGAGATATCAAGTTCTTCTCATATGACGCCCTTCAATCTTGGAATCATTTTTGTGAACCTCGGTTGAACCCTCTCCACTTTGAGCACCATCTTTCTAAGATAAGAGGCCCAAAACTGTTCACAATACTCCACGTGAGGCCTCACCAGTGCTTTATAAAGTCTCAGCATCTCACCTTTCCTTTTATATTCGAGTCGAAATGCTGACATGCATTTGTCCTCCTCACCACAGACTCAACCTGAGAAGGTTACATCATCGGCACAACATTGTGGGCTGAGTGGCCGGGAATGCTTAGATTTCTATGTTCAACCTGCAAATTAGCCATTAGGGAATCCCCCACAAGTCCCCTTGAAGCTCTGATTTTTGTGATATCTCTCCATTTATAAAATAGTCAACCCTTACAGTTTCTCCCAAAGTGCATGACCATACATCGTTCAACACAGCAGAACATCTGCCATTACTTTGCCCTTCTGCAGCCTCTCTACTTCGTCAGAACTACCTTGCCCTCCACCTATCCTCATATCGCCTGCAAACTGTGGAGTCACGTTGATGGAGTTGCATACACGCACCGTAAGATCCCTCTGCTCGTTGACACTGTCTTGCCTTTAATACTGTGCTATATCTTTCTATTTGACCGGGTTGAACTCATCTGCCATTTCTGCAACCATATCTGCAAGGATTGTCAGAACAGCAGCAATGCCTTTCGTTTCTAGGAAAAGATGAGGAAGTTGCAGAACATGTGTATTCCAAAAATGAAGAAGTTCTCAGTACTCAAGAAGCATTCAATTTTGGCCGAAAGGGGAACTCAAAACTCTTGTAAAAGCTAAAGAAAGGGCTTACAAGAAAATAAAAAATAGTGGGAATGCACTCATTCGTTCAGCTCGCGGCTTCATCCGGGTGATGGTAGCCCCCTGTCTGAGAAATTTACGAAATCTCGTTTCGGTGGATGCTATACGATGTTTAAAAACAGTACACAATATGAGAGTAAACGATTGAGTTTTAAATTTGTATTTTGACTATATGGTTAGCAAAGCAACATAAAAAATAAGAAAGGGGCACGTTCTCATGGAACAGTCTAATATTCCAACGGTGGAGCTCACAGTGTCGTCCATTTGTTCCCTTCGACCTCTCCCGAGCGTAGGTGACCCTCGGATCCACTCTCCTCAGACCGCTCCGTCCAGCGGTCATAGAAACACAGAAACACAGAATGCCTAGATCACAGTACAGGCCGTTCGGCCGACAAACTGTGTAAACATGTCCTTACCTCCGAACCATCCAGCCCTTTCACAGAATGGACTTCCAAATTACCTCGGTTTACCAATAGCTCCCTATTTCCCTGATCTCCACGTACCTGTCCAGGAGACTGTTAAAACTGCCTGACATATCGGGCTCCACCACCCTGTCCGGCAGCGCATTCCGCGAACTCACCACTCTCTCTGAACAAAAATAAAAATACCCCTGACAATCCCCTCTGTACACACTTCTAAGCAGCTTAAAACTGTGCCCTCTCGTGCTATCCATCTCATGCACCTTATCAGGTCCTCTCTCATCCTCCGCCTCTCCAAGGAAAAATGGACGAATTCACCAAACCCATTCTGATACAGAATGCTCCCCAATCAAGTCAACATCCTTGTAAATCTCCTCTGCATCCTTTCTATCGTTTCCAGATCCTTCCTGTAGTGAGGCGACTAGAACTGCGGACCGTATTCCAAGTGGGGTCTGATCATTTGTAATATTACCTCTCTGCTCCTAAACTCAGCTTCACGATTGATGAAGTCCAATGCACTGTATGCTTTCTTAAGGACAGAGACAACCTGCTCAGCAGCGTTGAGTGTCCTATGGACTCGAACTCCATGATGTCTCTGAGCCACCAAACTGCCGAGAATCGTTCCATCATATGTGACCTACAAAAAAGGACAACCTCTCACTTACCCTGGCTGAACACCATCTGCCACTTCTCAGCCCAGTTTTGATTCCGAGAACTTTCCTGTAATAAGCTCTGACAGACCTCATTATTGGGGGTATCTTAACAAACCCAACCATGTATAGTCCGCAAATTTACGAACCTACACCTTCACATCTTCATCCAGGTAATTTATAAAATCACGAAGAGTAAGCGTCCCAGAATAGATCCCTGAGGAACTCCACTGTTCACCGGCCTCCTTGCAGAATATGACCCATCTAAATCCTTCTGTGGGCAAGCCAGTTCTGTATCCAGAAAGCAAAGTCCCCTTCTGTCCCATGCACCCTTACTTCCCCAATAAGCCTTCCATGGGTACGTTATCAAATTATCCTTGAAATCACTAGAAACTAGATCTACTGTGCTACCTTCATCAACATGTTCAGGCACGTCCTCAAAAAAAAAATGCAATCCGGCTCATAAGGCACGACCTGCCTTTGCATATCCATGCTGGTTATTACTAATCATATCATGCCTCTACAAATGTTCACAAATCTTGCCTCTCAGGAACTTCTCCCTCAACGTATCAACCACTGAAGTAAGACTCATTGGTCTATAATTTCCTGGACTATCTCTACTCTCTTTCGTGAATAAAGGAACAACATCCACAACCCTCCAATCCTGCGGAACCTCACCCGTCCCCATTGATGATAGAAACATCATCACTAGAGGCTTAGGTGTCTCCTCGCTCGGCTCGCACAGTAGCCTGATCCTCCATTCGCAGTGACTTTTGCAACTTGATGCTTTCTAAAACTCCAGCATTTTGACTTTATTACTGTGTACATACTCAAGGTTTTCAGTCCGCTCTAAGTCACCCGTACAAACACCAGAATGCTTTGCCCTAGTGAATTCTGAAGCAAAGTATTCATTATGTACCTCTGCAGTCTCCTCCGGTTCTATCCACACTTTTCCACTGTCATACTTGATTCGTCCTAATCTGTCACGTCTTATCCACTTGTTCTTCACATACTTATGGAGTGTGCTGCGGTGCACCTGAATCCTAACCTAAAGGGGCTTCTTATGTCCCCTTCCGGCTCTCCTAATTTCTTTCTGAAGCTCCTTCCTGCTAGCTTTATAATCTTCCAGATCTCTGTCATCAACTAGTCTTTTGAACTTTTCATAAGGCCTTCATTTCTTCTAGACATCATTTCCAACAGCCTTTGTTGACCACGGTTTCTGTACCCTACCATCCTTTCCCCTTCTCATTGGAACATACCTATGCATAACTCCATGCAGATATCCCGTAAACAAGTACCATATCTCTTTTTTACAGTACACCTGATCAGAACACCTTTCAGAACACCTGAACCCAATTGGAGTAAGGACAATTATGAGACTATCAGGCAGGAACATGGATGCTCAATTTGGAAACATATGTTCTCAGGGAAAAGTACGGAAGAAATTTGGCAAATGTTCAGGGGATGTTTTTGAGGAGACAGGAAAGTTATGGTAGGGTACAGCCAACAGCCAAATAAACTCAGTGAGCGATTTCAAGACGTACTTGTTAGATATCAGCCAGTCAACGAATGCTTCCGGACGGCGCACAAAATTAGAACTGCTCGTCTGCAGTCAGGTCTTCCATTACCACGACAGTGTTGGAGAAAAGTTAAAATTACCTCATTCTTGGAATGAAACTTTGTTAACTTTTGTTAGCTCGCACAAGAGGAGCAGCGTATACATCTTATCCTGTGGCCTTCGGGGCCTCAGTCTTCAGATAGTCAAGCTTAGCAACATCAGTTAGCTTTTCCACAACAAAACAAAATAAACTTATCATAAGAACGTAAGCTGTAGGGGCAGAATTAGACCATGTAGAACCTTAGAACATTACAATACAGAAACAGGTCTTTTGGCCCTTCTTGACTGTGCGAACCATTTATCTGCCTAGCCCACGGTCCGGCACCTGGCCCGTATCCCTC
This sequence comes from Hemitrygon akajei, assembly GCF_048418815.1. Classification (NCBI taxonomy): domain Eukaryota; kingdom Metazoa; phylum Chordata; class Chondrichthyes; order Myliobatiformes; family Dasyatidae; genus Hemitrygon; species Hemitrygon akajei. Next base: position 7,022,354 of record NW_027331919.1, on the reverse strand, counting down.
CATACACCTCTCATCCATGTACCTGTCCAAGTTTTCAATGTTAAAAGTTAGCCCGCATTTACCACATCATCTGTCCGCTCTTTCAACATTCTCACCACTCTCTGCGTGAAGAAGCTCCCCCCCCCCAATATTCCCTTTAAACTTTTCCCCCTTCACCCTTAGCCCATGACCTCTGTTGTTTTTGCTCTCCTGGCCTCAGTGGAAAAAGCTGTGGAATCTGTATCCCCAGATCGCCCTATTCTACAGCACTCCTCAGTGCCCTACCTTTACCTTGTATGTTCCACCTTGATTTTCCCATCCAAAATGCAACACCTCACACTTGTCTGTATTACACTCCATCTGCCATTTTCCAGTCCGTTTCTCCAGCTGGTCCAAATCCCTCTGTAGGCTTTGAAAACCTACCTCACTGTCCACTACACCTCCAATCTTTGTATCATCAGCAAATTTGCTGATCCAATTTACCTCATTATCATCCAGATCAATGATATAGATGACAAATAACAATGGACCCAGCACTGATCTCTGTGACACACCATTTGACACAGGGATCCATTCAGGGAAGAAATCATCCACTACCAATCTCTGGTTTCTCCCATTGAGCCAATGTCGAATCCAGTTTACTACTTTACCATCTATACCTAGCAAATGAATCTTCTTAACTAACCTCCCATGTGGGACCTTGTCAAAGGCTTTATTGAAGTCTGCGGGCCATTCTCTCGCACTCTCATTCCCTCTCCACGGTACCTCTCCCACCCCAGCTCTCGCTTCCTCTCTTTTTCAGCTGCTCAGCTTGTGCTTTTTGGTGTCGGTTAGACTCCCTTGTCAAAACCGACTTACTCTGACAACGGTTACTTCTCCTTCCTGAGCTCAGATACGCAGAGGATCCTCGACAGGATGGACGACCGCGAGACTTACATGAATAAGAAAAGCACAAATACTGGCTCAGGGGCACCTCCCCGAGGTGAGTGGGGCAGAAAGACGGAGGGAGGGAGTTTCAAGTTGAGTCTGGCTGCGAGAGTGTGTGTTGGATAGTGTGGATGAAAACCCCCTCTGCGTTTGACCCTGGGGGTTTGTGATGGCAAATTGGGGAGGGAGCGTCACTCTGTGTCTAAGCCCAGGACTTGTGAGACGCTGCACAGGGAGATTCACTCTGTGTTTGACTGGGTCGATGATGAGGGAGCCTCAGCCAATTTCTGAACCTGATGTATCGTATGTGGAGCCTAAAGCCTAGACCCTCTCTGTGCCCCGGGTCCGTAGAGATGGAAGTCAGTTTCATCGTTGTTGGCCTTGACTGTGGTATTGTAATTTGTCCATTCCTGTCGAGAAACCTCAGGGCAAATGTACGGCTGACCCTAATGAATCGCTGTTGGAGAATATCTCAGAGGAAATGCACAAGATAGTCGAATAGGAGGGAGCAATGTGAGGGGGTGGGGGCGTTAGTGACGCTGGCGTGCTTTGGGAAGGGTGGCGTGGAGCGACCGGCATACGAGGGCATTATCGAGGCAGCATTGTGGAGTGGGGTGTAGAGAGTGTGATGTGGGAGGACGGAATATCATGGGGGACAGTGTTGTGGAGTGGGGTGTAGAGAGTGTGATGTGGGAGGACGGAATGTCATGGGGGGCAGTGTTGTGGAGTGGGGTGTAGAGAGTGTGATGTGGGAGGACGGAATGTCATGGTGGGGTGGAAGGGTTACTGAGGGGGGAGTGCTGAGACGGCGAAAGGAGGGAGGGCTGTGGGATGGCAGGTGAATAATGAGTACCGTGAGAAGGGTGATGTTTAGAGAGGGCAATGAGAGATGTGGTGATGACGGAGCCCCCTAAAATTTATTTTAATTCCCTGTCGTATTTTGCATCTCCTCCGCCCCACTCACTCTGCACAAACCTTATCGCTTCCCCCTTCTCTCTCCTTTCCCTCTCACACACATTCTTCTGTTCCCCCTCTTCTCACCTCTATCCCTCTTTTCCCATCGCATTAACTCTCCCCTCCCGTCCTCACTCTGCCACTTGTCCCTCATCACCCCCTCTCTTTACGCTCTAGCTATTGCCCCCATTCTGCTCTCTCTCATTCGCTCCCCTCTAACGCCCACTCCCCTCTCTATCCCTCCTTGAACCTCTCTCTCCGCCGTACCCTCTCTCTCCCTGCCCTGTCTTTCATGCTATCTGTCCCACTATTCCCTGTCTCCCAGTCCCTCCCTCTTTCCCTCCTCTCTTTCCTCCCTCTCCCGTGATTATTCTGTCCGCTCTCTAACTATCTCCCAACATCTCTCTACTCCTTTTTACCCATTAACTCTTCCCTCTCTCATTGCTCACTTTCATAATCCTCTCCCCTTTGTCACCCTCCCCCGGACTCCCACTCTGGCTCTCCCTCTGCACTCTTTCCCTCACTCTCTTGCTCCTTTTGACTCTTCCATCCTCTCTCCCGCACATTTCCTCCCTTCACTTTCTATTCTCTCACCCCTCTGACTCGTCTCTCAATCCTACTCTCTGCACTGACTACCTCACTTTACACTCTTTCTCTGCTATGTCTCCTCGTTCTATTTCCCCAATTCTGCTCCATTTTTCCACCCATCGCCACTCTTGTCACCCCCTCTCAACAACTAAATCCATCCATTTCACTCTCTCTGTCGTTGTACTCCCTGTCTCGCTTCCCTCTCTTGCCTCTCCCCCTTCATCACTTTCGCTGTCGCCAACACTCTCTCCCCACGTCTCTGTGCTCTCTTCGCTTCCCTCGACACCTCACTGACCCCGATTTTTTATTGCACTATCTCATACTTGTCTATATCGTTCTTGCAGACCATCTGACCTCCACCTACACCGAGCTGAACATTCGGAAAGTCGAACGCCTCACCAATGCACAGGCAGGTCAGTGATGCATCAACAACGTCATTCTGGAGGACTCACATGTCATACTCCCAAATGGCCAAGTGTGTAATGTATTCGTGTCCACCAATTCTCTGGCAGCTCGATCCACAGACTGACCACCATCTGGGTAACAAACGGTTGTCAATCGTCTCACCAGTTGAATATTTTCGCCTCTCTCTCCTTATACCTGTGCGCTCTCGATTCTCCAAGTCTCCGGGAAATAATTACGCCCATTCACTAAGTCTGTGCTCCTCCTGTCTTTATATACCGCTGAAAGGTCACCCCTGCGCTACGAGGAATCAAGTCGCAATCAACCCAACCGCTTTCCCTAACTCAGTCCATGGAGTCCCGGCAACGTCGTCGTAAATCTCCCCGAGCACTCATTTCCAATTCTATGGCATCTTTCCGGGAACAGGACGACCAACACTGAACACCGTACTCCACGTGTATCGGCGTCACCGATGTCCTGTACAACTGCAACATGGTCATACGACTCCTGTCCGCAATAGACAATAGACAATAAACAATAGGTGCAGGAGTAGCCCTTCAGTTCTTCAAGCCAGCAACGGCATTCACTGTGATCATGGCTGATCATCCACAATCAGTACCCCGTTCCTGCCTTCTCCCCATATCCCTTGACTCCGCTGTATAACTCTTTCTTGAAAGCATGCAGAGAATTGGACTCCACTGCCTTTTGAGGCAGAGCATTCCATAGATCCACAACTCTATGGCTGAAGAAACTTTTCCTCAACACAGTTCTACATGGCCTACCCCTTAGTCTTAAACTGTGGCCTCTGGTTCTGGACTCACCCAACATCGGGGACATGTTTCCTGCCTCTAGCGTGTCCAATCCCTTAAATATCTTACATGTTTTAATTAGATCCACTCTCATCCTTCTAAATTCCACTGTATACAATCCCAGTTGCTCCAATCTTTCAACATATGACAGACACCCTTCCAGGGAATAAACCTCGTGAACCTGCGCTGCACTGGTTCAAAAGCAAGAAAGTCCTTCCTCAAATTTGGAGACCAAAACTAAACACAATACTCCAGGTGTGGTTTCACCAGGGCCCTGTATAACTGCAGAAGGATCTCTTTCTCCCTATACTCAACTCCATTTGTTATGAAGGCCAGCATGCCATTAGCTTTCTTCACTGCCTGCTGTACCTGCATGCTTGCTATCAGCGACTGATATGAAAGAGCACCGAGATCTCGTTGTATTTCCCCTTTTCCGAACTTGGCACCATTCAGATAGTAATCTGCCTTTCTGTTCTTGCCACCGAAGTGGATAACCTCACAATTATCCACATTAAACTTCTTCTGCCATGTATCTGCCCATTCACCCAACCAATCTAACTCACCCTGAATTCTCCTAAAATTCTCCTCATATTTCACACTGTCACCCTACTTTGTGTCATCTGCAAATTTCCTAATGTTACTTTTAATCCCTTCACCTAAATCATTAATATATATTGTATATACTTGCGGTCCCAGCACCGAGCCTTCAGGAACCCCACTAATCACTACCTGCCGTTCTGAAAAGGACCCGTTAATTCCTACTATTTGTTTCCTGTCTGCCAAACGAATTTCTATCCACGTTAGAACCTACTCCCTAAACCATGTGCTCTAATTTTGACCACTATTCCCCAATGTGGGACCTCATCAAAGGTTTTCTGAAAGTCCAGGTGCACTACATGCATTGGCTCTCCTTGTCCATTTTCATAGTTACATCATCAAAAAATTCCAGAAATTAATCAAGCATGATTTCCCCTTCGTAACTCCACGATGACTCGAACCGATACTATCACTGCTATCCAATGTGCCGCTATTTCATATTTTATAATTGACTCCAGCACTTTCCCGCCACGGATGTCAGGCTAATTTCTTGTTTATTCTCTCCCTTATTTCTTAAAAAGTTGGATAACATTAGCTACCCTCCAATCCTCAGGACCTGATCCTGAATCTATAGAACATTCGAAAATGATTACCAATGCTTCGACGTTTTCTAGAGCCACTTCTTTAAGTACCCTGGCATGCAGACCATCATGCCCTCCGGATTTATCAGCCTTCAGTCCCAACAGTCCACCCAAAACCATTTCCTGCCTAATGTGGATTTCCGTCAGTTACTCAGTTGCCGTAGGTCCTCTGACCACTATTACATCTGGGATATTGTATGTGTCTTTCCTAGTGAAGACAAATCCAAAGTACCTGTTCAGCTCGTCTGCCATTTCCTGATTCCCCATAATAAATTCACCCGTTTCTGCCTTCAAGGGCCCAACTTTGGTCTTATTTTTTTTTCTTCTTCACATACCTGAAGAAGTTTTTACTATCCTTCTCGGTATTCTTGGCTAGCTTACCTTCGTCCCTCATCTTTTCTCCCCGTATTGCCTTTTTAGTTATCTTCTGTTGCTTCTTAAGAAGTTTCCCAATCCTCTGGCTTTCCGCTCATCTTTGCTCTGTTATATTTCTCCTCTTTTATTTTTATACTGTCCTTGACTTCCCTTGTTAGACACGGTCGCCCCCTCCTCCCCTTAGAATCTTTCTACCTCTTTGGAATGAACTGATCCTGCACCTTCTGTATTATTTCCAGAAATTCCTGCCATTGTTGTTCCACTGTCACCCCTGCTCGGGTATCCTTCCAGTCAACTTTGGCTAGTTCCTTCCTCATGGCTCCATGGTCCCCTTTGTTCAAATGTAATACTTACACATCCCATTTTCCCTACTCCCTCTCAAATTGTAGATGAATACTTATCATATTCTGGTCACTGCCTCCTAATGGCTCCTTTAACTCGAGTTCCCTTCTCAAATCCGGTTCATTACACAACACGAGATCCACAATTGCCTTCTCCCTGGTAGGCCCCAGTACAATCTGCTCTAATGATCCATCCCGGACGCACTACACAAACTCCCTTTCTTGGGGTCCAGTGCCAACCTTATTTTCCCAGTCTACCTGCATTTTGCATTACCTTTGCGACATGCTAATTTTAGCTCTTGATGCAACTTGCACCCTATATCCCGGCAACTATTTGTGGGCCTGTTGATAACTCACATTTGGGTCTATTTGCCCTTACAATTTCTCAGTTCTATCCATACTGACTCTACATCTCCTGATTCTATGTCACCGCTCGCAAGGGACTGAATTTTGTTCCTCACCAGTAGAGCCTCCCCATCCCCTCTGCCCACCTGTCTGTCCTTTCGATTGGACGTATTCGCTTGAAAAATCATTTCCCAGTCATGGAGCTCTTGCAGCCATGTCTCTGTTATTCCTGTAACATCATACTTGCCAATATCCAACTGAGCTCAAGCTCATTCACTTTATTTCTTATACTTCGTGCATTCATATATAATACTTTTCATCCATCACTTCCCTCACTTCACACATCGATCCCTGTTGCACTTGGCCATACGCTCCGAATCCTTCCTGAGCTTTCTTCCCCTTTAATTCTGTTGTTTTTCTTAAGTTTTCTGTTTCACTCTTTCCCTTTAACTGCATCCTTATATTTCGAGTTCGTACCCTCCCCTCCCCCCACTTACTAGTTTAATCGCCCCGTGTTGCAGTGGCAAACCTGCCTGTCAGAATGCTGGTCCCCCGCCTGTTAAGGTGCAACCCGTCCCTTTCCTTCTTCTCCGTCCACACTGCCTGTTGAATTCCTCTCCTCGTTCTGTCTCCCCATTCTCTCCCATTCTCCAGCCGAGCGCCTTCATCTCTCAACCTATTTCCCCTCTCCATCCATCCATCTGCTGCTCAGTCTCCACGTCTTTCTCTACTCACTTCCTCATCTTCCTCAAATGTTCTCCCTGTCAATCACTCCGCCTCACCATTCTCTACCTGTCACTTGCCCATCCATTTGTCTCTCTCTCACATTCTCTTCCTTTCTCTCCTAGATTGTCTGGACCCCACCTACTCTCAGCTGAACTTTCGCCAAAATGAACTTCTCATCGCTAAGGATGATGACCCTTCTGTTGCGTCGGGACCAGGAGAAATGCCATTGACTGCTCAGGCAGGTCAGAGTTCACATTGATGACGCCAATCTGAAGGGGACACGTGACAAAGGATCATGTGTACAAGTGCTAATGCATCAGCATCGACCATTTCCTCTTGCAGTTCGTTCCACAGACGAAGCTCCGTCTGCTTAAAAAATAATATGACTCTGGTCCGCAGTTAAATCTCTTTCTGCTATCACCTCAGAACTGTGCGCTCTGATCATCGATTCTCTAAGTCTATAGAAAATGTCTGCGCATTCTCATTGTCTTGCCCCACGTGGTTTTATAAACCTCTGTAAAGTCACCCATGAACTCCAAGGTATAAAATCCTAACCTACCTGACTTATCTCCATAACTCAGTCCCTCGATTCTCAGCAATATATGCGTAAAGCTCCCTCTGCAATCTTTGCTGCTCAGCGGCATTTCACCTGGAGCAGGTGGACAAAAATTGAACACTATTCTCCAAAGTCGGCCTACCCTACATCCTGTACAACTGCAAAGTGACCTCCGACTCCTGTATTTAGTTCTGGGAAAACGGTTCCCAGAAATTGATGTCACTGATACATAGGGCATGCCATGTGGGGTTGGAACAATATATGGTTGAAGCATTTCCTCTTGGCTCCTAAATTCAATTCCACGATTGAGGAAGGCCAAAGCACCACATGCCTTTTGATTCACAGAGTCAACATCCGTTGCAGCTCTGAGTGTCCTATTAACTCGGACCTCAAGATATGTCTGATATGTCTGATCCTCAGCAAATTTACCAACGCATCCCTTCACTTCATCATCCAGGTTATTTATAAAAAACACGAAGAGTAGGTGTCCCAGAACAGATCCCTGAGGCACGCCACTGGTCACCGACCTCCATGCAGAATTTGACCCGTCTACAGCCACGCTTTGCCTTCTGTGATCAAGCCAGTTCTGGATCCACAAAGCAATATCGCCTTGGATCCCATTCCTCCTTTCTTTCTCAATAAGCCTTGCATGGGGTACCTTACCAAATTCCTCGCTAAACTCCATGTATGCTACATCTCCTGCTCCACCTTCATCAATATGCTTAGTCACTTCCTCAGAAAATTCTATCAGGCTCGTAAGGCACGACCAACCTTTGACAAAGTCATGCTGACTATTTCTAAACGTGTCATGCCTATCCAAATGAACATAAATCCTGCCTCCCAGGATCTTCTCCATCAACTTAACAACCACAGTAGTAAGACTCACTGGTCCTATCCCTATCTTGGGCTATCCCTACTCCATTTCCCCAATGAGGGACCAACATCCGCAACCCTCCAATCCTCCGGAACCTCTCCCGTCCTCATGGATGATGTAAAGGCCATTGCCAGAGGCTCAGCAATCTCCTACCTCGCTTCCCACAGTAGCCTGGGGTAAGTTACGTTCGGTCCAGGTGACTTATCCAACTCCATGCTTTCCAAAAGCTCCAGCACATCCTCTTCCTTATTTTTTTACATCCTTAAGCTTTTCGATCCACTGCAAGTCATCCGTACAATCTCCAAGATCATTTTCCGTAGTCAATACAGAAGCAAATGTTCATTCAGTACCTCCGCTGTTACCTCCGGTTCCATGCACACATTTTCATCGTCACACTTGATTTGTCCTATTCTCTCACTTCTCATCCGCTTGCTCTCAACATATTTATAGAAAGCCCTTGGGGTTTTCCTTAATACTGTCCTCCAAGTCCTTCACATGGCTACTTCTGGCGCTCCTAATTTCTTTCGTAAGCTCCTTCTTGCTCGCCTTATAATCATCTAGATTCATATAATTACCAAGTTTTTGAAAATTTCGCACAGTCTTCTTTTCTTCTGGCGTGATTTACAACATCCTTTGCACACCACGGTCCCTGTACCCTACCGTTATTTCCATGTCTCAGTGAAACGTACCTACTCAAAAACTCCCGCAAATATATCCCCTTAACATTGCCACATTTCTTGCTTACGTTTCCCTGCGAACATTTGCTTCCAATTCAAACTTCTAAATTCCTGCCTGATAGCCTGATATTGGCCATTACTCGAATTAAAAGTTTCCCTAACTGGTCTGTGCCTATCCCTCTCCAATGCTATGGTAAAAGAGATAGAATTGTGATCAGTATCTCCAAAATGCTCTCCCACTGAGAGACCTGACACCTGGCCAGGTTTATTTCCAAATACCAGATCAGGTACAGCCTCTCCTCTTGTAGGATTATCTACATATTATGTCAAGAATCATTCTTGAACACACCTCGCAAATTCTACCCCATCTAAACACCCTCACACTAGGGAGTTTCCTACAATAGTTGGGAAAGAAAAATCTCATACCACAGCAACCCTTTTGTTATTACTCCTTTCCAGAATCTGTCTCCCACTCTGCTCCTCGATGTCCCTGTTACTATTGAATGGTTTGTGAAAAATCACCCAGTAGAGTTATTGACCTCTGCTTATTCCTACCTTACACCCACAGAGACTCCGTAGACAACCCTTCCATGTCGTCCACCTTTTATGCAGACGTCACAATATCCATGATCAACACTGTCACGCCCCCACCTTGTTTCCTTCCTCCCAATCCTTTCTGGAACATCTAAAGCCCGACATCTGAAGTTGCCATTCCTGACCCCGAGCCACCCAAATTTCTGTAATGGCCACAACATCATACCTCCAAGTGCTAATCCACGCTCTAAGCACATCCGCTTTATTCATGATACTGTTCGAATTAAAATAGACACATCTCAAACCATCGGGCAGAGCGGGACCCTACTCTATCACCTGCCTATGCTTCGTTTCGCACTGTCTACAAGCTTTCCCTATTTGTGAGCCAACCTCCCTTTCCTCTGTCACTACAGTTCGGTTCCAAACCCCCAGAAATTCCAGTTTAAACTCTCCCCAGTAGCTTTAGATAACCTTCCCGCCAGGATATTGGTCCTCTTCGGATTCAATTTCAACACATCCTTTTTGTGCAGATCACACCTGTCCCAGAGTGGGTCCTAATGATCCAGAAATCTGAATCCCTGCCCACTGTTCCAATCCCTCAGCCACACATTTATACTCTACCTCATTCTATCCCTATCCTTACCGTCACGTGGCACAGGCATTAACTCCGAGATTACTACCTTTGAGTTTCTGCTTCTCAACTGTTTTCCTAACTCCCTGTAGTATTTTTTAGGACCTCCGTCCTTTTCCTACCCATGTCGTTGGTAGCAATATGTACCACGATCTGTGGCTGTTCTCCTTTCCACTACAAGATATCGTGGACGTGATCAGATACATCCCGGACACTGGTACCTGGGAGGCAAACTACGGTTCGCGTTTCTTTCTGCGTCTATCTGACCCCCCCCCCCACCTACAGAGTTCCCTATCGCTGCTGCATTCCTCCTCCTTTCCTTACACATCCGAGCCCCAGGACCAGACTCTGTTACAGAGGCGCGACCACTGTTACTTCCTCCAGGTAGCCGTCCCCAGCCAACAGTATTGAGGCAGGAATACTTATTGTTAGTGGGCACAGCCACTGGGGTACTCTCTAATACCTGCTTCTTGCCCTTCCCTCTCCTGACTGTCAGTAGGGTGTTAGTAGGTTTGCCGATGATACGAAGATAGTTCGTGTTGTGGGCAGCATTGACGACTGGGAAATAATTCAGTCTGGATCAGTTTCAGATAGGGTTTGAGGAACTGGCAGGTGGAGTTTAACACTGACGGACGTTAAATGATGCGCATTGGTAGTTCAAATGAAGAGATAGCACCCTATCAAAGACACGATTCTCAACAGTGTTGATGAGCAGAGGATCCTGGGGTCCGTGTTCACAGCTCCCTGAACGGGGCTGCACAGTTTGTTGGGATGGTTAAGAAGTTCTGTGGCATTCTTCCCTTTATTAGTCGGAGCATTGAGTACAAATGTCAGAATGTTGCAACTTTATAAAAATCATTAGTTAAGCTAAATCAGGCGTATTGTATACAGTTCTGGTCACCCCATTATCGGAAGGATGTCAGGGCGTTGGGGAGCCTCCAACGGGACTCTGCCGGGATTCGATGGCAAGTGTTACAACGAGAGGTCGGACACCTGGGTCGCTTCCTCTGGAGCGGAGGAGGCTCAGGTGAGATCTGACTGATCTCTGGAATCCGTCGGAAACCTGTCAGCCTTTGCCAAGTCAAGGAATTTGGACTCTCGGCGATGACGGCAGAAAGTCGATGAGATTGAGAGAGGGAGGGGTGATCGTGGTGGAAGGAGAGAGCGCGGATGGTGGGTGGGTGGGAGCAACACTGGGGTTCACGGCTGAATCCACGCACAGGCTGAATATTCTCTCTACAGGTTCGCATAAACAGGAGTCGAAAGAGAAGAGCGAAAATAAACCGTACCATAAGATTTGCCTGCTCTGCCTGATTGCGTCCGTCCTCGTCGCGATAGTGGCCGGGCTCTCGATCTATGGTGAGTCGAAAAGGCTCTGGATAGAGCCAGAACGTAAACTAACAGAGTGGAATGAAGAGTAAGCATAAAACCTCACAGTGACACCGACACACACCTCACCGTGACACCGACACACCGGTTAACCGTGACAATAACACTACCTTTACCGTAACACAATCCAGTCTCACAGTGAAACCGACATGCCATTCACAATAACACCAACAATACCTTCACCGTAGCGCTGACACGCCCCCGTACGCGACACAGATACACTCCTAAACGGGACACGAACACAACCCTCACCGTGACACAGACATGACACTCACAGAGAGAGCAACGCACCCCTCATTGCAACATCGACATACCCATGACCCTGTGACTGATAAACTCCTCAAGGTGACACCGGAACACACCTCACAGTGACATCGACACGTCCCTGACCCTATGACCGATACACTCCACAAGGTGACAGCCGAACACACCTCACAGTGACACCGACACGCCCTTGAAAGTGACACTGTGTCACCACTCACTGTGACACCTACACGCTCCTCAACATTAACCGTACAGCACGGTGACAATGACACACCACTTACCGTGACCGCGCGGCACCGTGACAATGTCTCACACGTCACTGTTAAAGCTAAACGTCGTTCACCATCTCTCTCAGTATTACAGATTCGTCGGTTTCAAATCACCTGCGACCAAAACTACCAGATACTTTGCCAATTCCTGACCAGCAACAGAGGTGAGGCAACACGGACTCCTACCAGTCTCGGCATCACAGGGTGGAGAGAGAGAGAGAGAGAGAGAGAGAGAGAGGAGAGGAGAGAGAGAGAGAGAGAGAGAGGAGAGAGAGAGAGAGAGAGAGAGAGAGAGAGAGAGAGAGAGAGAGAGAGAGAGAGAGAGAGAGAGAGAGAGAGAGAGAGAGAGAGAGAGAGAGAGAGAGAGGGGGGGGGCGGGAGCGCACTCCACTCCTCCACTCTGTGTCTGACTCCGGGAATGTGTGATGGGACGGTGTGGAGGGAGCTACCCTCTGTGTCTGAACCAGGGAGTGTGGAGGGAGATTAAATCTGTGACTGACCTCCAGAGTGTTTGATGGGACGGTGTGGAGGGAGATTCACTCTGTGTCTGACCTCCGGAGTTTGTGATGGGACTGCGTGGAGCGAGCTTCACTCTATGTCTGACCCCGGGAGTGTGTGATGGGACGGTGCGGAGGGAGCGACACCTGGTGTCTGACCCCGGGTGTGTGTGATGGGACGCGGCGCAGATAACTTGACTATGAGTCTGAGACTGATTGAGCGATTAGATGGCGCAGCGCGGGCTTCTCTCTGAGTTTGACATAGTGTGGTTGTGACAGCATGGACGAACCGAGCGCCGCTCTGTGATTGACCCATTGTATGAGTAACCTGAGAGTGTAAAGTGAGCTTCGCACAGTGGTTGGCCACTGGAGTTTGTCATGAAATGGTGTGGAGGGAGTTTCACTCTACACCTGACCGGGGGAGTTTGTGATGGGACGTTGTGCTGGGAATTCACTGTACTTGTTCCTGATTTCCAGAGCAAGCGTGTTCCCAGGATTGGATCAGAAATGAAGACCGCTGTTATTTCATATCCACGTTGGAAGCATCTTACGACGAAGCGAATAAAAATTGTTCGAACTTTGAAGCAATGTTGCTGGAAATAAATTCAGAAGAAGAGAAGGTACGTGTCACACTGCGAGAAACGATATCCGCAACAATCATAAATTCCCGGGGTCAAACACAGACTGAATCTCCCTCCACGCCGTCCCATCACACTCCTGGGGTTAGACACAGAGTGAATCTCCCTGCACACCGTACCATCACACACTCCAGGGGTCAGACACAGAGTGAATCTCCCTCCACACCGTCCCATCACACACTCCCGGGATCAGACGCAGAGAGAAGCTCCCTCCACACAGTCTCATCACACACTCCTGGGGTCAGACACAGAGTGAATCTCCCTCCACACCGTCCCATCACACATTCCCTGTGTCAGACACAGAGTGAATCTCCCTCCACACCGTACCATCACACACTCCAGGGGTCAGACACAGAGTGAATCTCCCTCCACACCGTCCCATCACACATTCCCTGTGTCAGACACAGAGTGAATCTCCCTCCACACCCGTACCATCACACACTCCAGGGGTCAGACACAGAGTGAATCTCCCTCCACACCGTCCCATCACACACTCCCGGGGTCAGAAACACTGTGAATTTCCCTCCACGCCGTCCCGTCACACTCTCCTGAGGTCAGACACAGAAAGAGGCTCCCTCCACACCGTCGAATCTCACACTCCCGGGGTCAGAAACAAAGTGAATTTCCCTCCACGCCGTCCCGTCACACTCTCCTGTGGTCAGACACAGAAAGAAGCTCCCTCCACACCGTCCCATCTCACACTCCCGGGGTCAGAAACAGAGTGAATCTCCCTCCGCACCGTCTCATCACACACTCCCGGGGTCAGACACAGAGTGAATCTCCCTCCACACCGTCCCATCGCACACTCCCGGGGTCAGACACAGAGTGAATCTCCCTCCTCACCGTCCCATCACACACTCCCGGGGTCAGATACAGAGTGAACTTCCCTCCACATCGTCCCATCACACACTCCCGGGGTCAGACACAGAGTGAATCTCCCTCCACACCGTCCCATCACACACTCCCGGGGTCAGACACAGAGTGAATCTCCCTCCGCACCGTCTCATCACACACTCCCCGTATCAGCCAAAGTGAAGCTCCTTCTCTCATACAACATACATCACACTTTCAGGTTCCGGCATTAAGAGAGGCTCCTTCTTACCATTAACTAAAGAATTTAATTTCGCAGAATGTCGTTCCCAACTCTCTCGTCCATCCATTCAGAACATACTGGATTGGAAAATGCGAAAACGGGTGAGATTCGGATTCTTACTGGATTGTGACGTGGGACCGGGTCAGGATGATTAGTTTGGAGACACACCGTGGTTTGGCAAGTGAGGGGATCACGATCGTAGATTAGATTCTGTCACAGGGCTGTCGGAGAGAGTGCGGGGCAGTGATACGATCTGCAGCGAGAGAGTAATCATGGGGATTTGTTTGGGTACCGACACGGGGCTGTGTGGAAAGTGCGATGCATTGGGATTAGTTTGGTGACGGTCTTGGGTGTCCTCCTGGAGCTGTTTTGACGTTGTTTGAATTGTTCAACCTTCTTTGATAGGAAAGAGGCTTCTAGTGTTATGTACAGGGATAACACTGGAATGTCCGCCTGCGGTAACTGCGACTCGGACGGATGGATGCACCACTGTAAACATCAATACCGTTTCATCTGCGAGAAGCGTGCAGATTTGTTCACGGATATTCCAGAAAAGATCCGGAATCTCTGTTAACAGTCCCAAGGACCAAATTGAATCACATTACAATCCGTTTTCCTTCTCGGTCTATTTTCTCCTCTCTTATCCAGCTCATCCTCACATTCCCTCTTCATCCACTGTGCCCCCTCTTCCTCACTCTCACTACTCATGATCCCTTCCCGCAACACTCTCCTACGTTCCTCTTTCCCCATCGATCTCCTTCTTTCTCGCCATCTTTCCCACACTTCTACCCTCCCTGCACCGTTCTCCACCCCTCCTTCTCTGTTGTCTCACTCCCTCCTCTCCACCCACTCTCCCCTCACTCCTGTGCACTCTGGTTCACAGATCACCCATCCCGGGGTAAAAGACTGTGTGCATTCACTCTATCTATGCCCCTCGGGGTTTTATACACCTCTATAATGTCACCCGTGATCCCCAAAGAATAAACTCCTCATGCCAGCCCGGTGTCCACAACTCATCCACTCGAATCCCGACAACATCCTCGTAAATCTCCCTCTGCACTCTTTCCAGCTCATCTTTCCTACAGCAGGACGACCAGAACCGAACACAGTATTCCACGTGTGGTCTCACCAATACCTTGTACAACTGCACTGTGACCTCGCATCTCCTGTACTCAGTGAAGACCAGCGTGCCACATGTCCTGTATATCTGTATCGCGTGTTTGCCACCAGAATCATCATCTGATTTATTGTCTGTGACTTATACCACCCGAGAGTTGATCATTTGTACAATCAGTACTGGGCAAAGATGTAAACTTAATGTAAGTTCCAAAAATTAAAATAAGAGGTATATCGAGTGTGCTCATGGATTCGGAAAGCGTTAAGGAATCTGATGGTAGAAGGGAAGTAACTTGTTTCAAATGGTTGAGTGCGGGACGCCAGGCTCCTGTACCTCCTCCCCGATGGTACGAATGATGACAGGGCATTTCCCGGGTGGTGACGGTCCTCAGTAATGGATGCGGTACCTCTTGAAGATGTCCTCGTTGGAGCGGAGCGCTTTTCCCGCGATGGGGCTGGCTGAGTCTACAACCCTCTTCACCCTCTAGCGACCCTCTGCGTTGCAGCCTCCACACCAGGCGGCGATGCGACAAACCAGAATGCTCTCCGCCGTACATCCGGAGAAACTCGCGAGTTTTCAATGACAGACCACATCTCCTCAAACTCCTGACGTTGTAATCCCTTCAGTAAAAAGAGAGTTATGGACGGTGGTGAAGGTACGTGTAGAGTCAGGTCTGGAATACACTCAGACTCAGATTACAAATAACCAAGACGAGAGTAAATAAATGCAAAGAGGAAACGAAGCTCCTACGGTTGAGCACTGAGTGTTCAACACGAGTCTTTTAACTACAGACATTCCACTGAGGAATGTCGTTGGCAATCATTGTCAGTCTGAGTCTCAAATGGAAAGTAACACTCTCCATACTCCGGGGAATGGGAGTGCCGAACTTGGATGCACGTTCCCTTATTGGTTAACCAGCATGCTGTTCCGGAAAGCCATCACGGCTGCAGTCTGTGATTTCCTCCTCAACGTAGCCTCAAACCAATTGATTGTGCAATTTGAAGCCCACATGAAAACTGCTGTTCCATTCTTGCAAGTTTCAGATACTCCTCTGTGTCCTGCCTATGACACTGTAATGATATTATTCGCTGATCAATTGACAGCTCACACCAGTGATAGTTTTCCCACTAATTATATTATCTCTCACAACCGCCCTGATCTCATCCAAAATGAAGAACGCTAGCCGACCACGTTGACCTTCTGCCTATCGCTCTGCATTACCTGATATATTTAGATATTTAATTTGCAATCCTCACGAACCTACGGTCACGTCTCTATAATGGCCACTGAATCATTCTAATTTGTACTGATTTGTGCCACAAGTTCACTGACCTTATTTGGATAACTACGGACTTTCATATAAAGTGCGTTTATACTCATTGTGCTTTTAAAATCATTGTCAACTTTCTCTCCTTACACTTGAAGCTTCTTAAACATTACGTTTCTGTTAAAACCATATAACAATTACAGTACTGAAACAGGCTATCTCGGCCTTCTCGCTCATGGTTACACTCACCTAGTCCCACTTGCCCGCACTCAGCTCATAACCCTCCATTCCTTTCCTGCACATATACCTATCCAATTTTACTTTAAATGACAATACCGAACCAGACTCTACCAGTTCGACTGGAAACTCGTTCCACGCAGCTACCACTGTCTGAGAAAAGAAATTCCCCCTCGTGTTACCCTTAAAATTTTGCTCCCTTTACTCTTAAATCACATCCTCTTATTTGAATCTCCACTACTCTCAATGGAAAAAGCCTATCCACGTCAACTCGATCTGGTCCCCTCATAATCTTAAATACCTCTATCAAGTCTGCCCTCATCCTTCTCCGCTCCAAAGAATAAAGACTTATTTTTTTCAGCCTTTCCCTGTAACTTAGGTTTCCCTGTTTCTTGGAAATTCAGAAGGAGTTTAATGAGGTGTCACACAAGAGGCTCCTTTAGGAGACAAGATCCTGTGGCCTTCCGGGAAGAATACTGCCATGGATAGAGGAAAAGCTGCAGGCAGGAATCAGCGAGAGGGAATAACAGCGGCCTTTTCTGGTTACCTGCCGGTGACTAGTGGTGTTCCTCAGCTGTCAGTATTCGAACCACTATTTTCCTATTGTTTGACAATTATTTGGATAATGTTTTGGATGGTTTTCTGGCAAAATTTGCGGATGATACAAAGATAGGTGAAGGGGTAGGTAGTACTGCGGAAACAATGTGATTGCAACAGGACTTAGACAAATTAGAATAATGGGAAGAAAGTGCCGTATGGAATAGGGTGTTGTGAAATGTATGATCATGCCTTTTGGGAAAAGGAGCAATCGGGCAGAATACTATGCAATTGTGGAGAATTTTCAAACATCAAAAGTGCAGAGGGACTTAGAATCCCTTGTGCGAGACTCCAAAAAGTTTAATTTATTGGTTGAATCTGGGGTAAGAAGGCAAATGCAATGCTGTCATTTACTTCAAGGAGAAGCGAATGAAAAGAAAAACAAGGAGAAATAGATGGAGGGTTTATATGGCAACAACAAGGCCGCACTTGGAACATTGGCAACAGATTTGGGCCTCACATCTCAGAAAGGAGGTGTTGTCGGCGTAGAGAGTCCAGACGAGGTTCACGAGGATAGTTCTGGAAATGAAGGGGTTAACCTATGAGGAGCGTTCGGCAACTTTGGGCCTTTACTCACTGGCATTTAGAAGAATACGTGATGATGTTGTTGAGACTACCGAAGGTTGAAAGGACTAGAGAGGGTGGATATGGAGAGGATGTATCCTGTGGCGGGAATCTCCAGAACTAGAAGGCGCATACTCAGAATTGCGGGGCGACATGTTAGAATAGAAGCAAAGAGGGGATATGTAGCCATAGAGAAGCGAATAGGCGGAGTGCTCTGCCAAAAACCATTTGACAGTTTTCTGATTGGTCAGCGCATCTAATTATACTGCGAGAAGGCAGGTGTATGGGATTAAGTGGGATCCGGGATCAGCCATGAACGAAATAGCAAAGCAGTTTCGATGGGCGAAATAGCCTAAGGTTTAGCATATGTCTTCTGCTCGTGTGATTTCCAATTTCAGCAAATCCATTTTATATAAGGGCACCAACGTTGCTCAGAATGCCACACATGAACCCTCTGCAGTGCCTTGTAAAACTTCAAAAATAAATCTTCACTCTTCTTTTCTTGTCATGTGGAAATGAATGCGAAAATTGCATTTGCCTTCCTCACTACCGACTCCCCCTGTAAATTAACATTGCGAGACTCCACCAGGACTTCCAAATCACTTTGCGCCGTAGATTGTTGATTTTCTTTCAGAAAATAGTCTATACTTTTATTTCTTCTAGTAATTTGCATGACCATACACTTCCAGGCACAGTATTCCATCTGCCCTTACTTTTCCCATTTTCCCTCTCTGTATAAGACCTGCAGCCTCTCTGCTAATTCAACACTACCTGTAGATGGGAAATGTTATGACCGATCTGCACGGACTGTGGTTTAACGATGAGGATGTTAAACATTATTTTGCAGAGGGAGATGCAACGGCCCAGGATTTGGAGCTTGTTGATTAGAACTGAGGAAATGACTGTGCTGAACGCTGAGCTGTTGCCAAGAAACCGCAGCTTGACGTAAGCATTGCTATTGTCCAGATGGGCCAAGGCCCAGAGCAGAACAAGTCAAATGGTGATCCTTGTGGGTATCAATGCCATGAATAGGACGTATGAGGAGGGAGTACAGCGAGTTAGGTTCTGAGTTAATGGGCGGGATGTCCGGAGTATTGATCTCAGGATTGCTGCTCAGGCCGCGCGCTAGTGAGCCCAGAACCAGGAAAACTGTACAGTTGACAGTCATCGGTTTGAACCAGTTGCAGAGGGATGTGAGCCAGATTGCCAGAACAGATTATGGAGAATTTATGGAGGCAGATGGTTGTAACACCTCAGACGATGTTCGGAATCATATGGTTGAACACAGTGCAACGCGTGTCCTGAGCAGCATAGATTCCAATGTAAAGAAAACATGTAGGGAAGCCGATAATAGTGCTGGCGATGAGGTAACTGGTTTACGAACAGAGGCAGTGAGTGGTAAGGAGAGCCTACTGATTGGTGGAAATGGCAGTCAATCGGATGAGCTGCAACGTATAAGGTGGACAATTTCGAAAAGGATGAATCCAGGTCAGAAGGTGTTGAAATTGAATGCGCACTCTAACTAAAACACAATGATGAACTTGCAGCACATGTGCAGGTAGGCATGAACGATGTTTCAGGCATCACTGAATCATGGCTGAAAGATTGTAGCTGGGAACTTAATGTCCAAGGATACACGTTCTGCCGAAGACACAGCCGGGAATGCAGAGCTCTGAGCTCTGTTGATAAAAAAGGAATCAAGTTGTAAGAAAGAGATGACATCCAAGCAACAGACACAAAGTGCTGGAAGAACTCAGCAGGCCAGATAACATCCATGGGAAAGAATACAGACGTCGTTTCGGGTCGAGTCCTTTCATCAGTGACCTAGGGTCGCTAGGTGTTGAATCATTGAGGGTAGGAATACGGAAATGATCGAGTAAAAATATCTGATCAGAATTGTACGCAGACACACAAACAGTGGTAAGGAAATGGCCTCCAAAGCATAACGGGACGCAGAAAGCACATGCCAAAAGGGCAATGTTGCAATCGACATGGGGGAACTACGATATGTAGGTAAATTGGGAAAATCAGGTTGGTGCTGGATTCCAGGAGGGGTATTTCCAGACTGCGGACGATTTGGCTTTTCAGAGCAGCCCGTGGTTGAACCCAACTGGGGATCAGCTATTCTGGACTGGATGTTTATCTGATTAGAGAGTTTCAGGTAGAAGGACCCTCAGGGTCAAGTTGCTCCCTTTCTAATGACATTTCAAATATTTCCGTCAGAGCCCCTGCTATACCTACACTAACATCCCTCAATTTCCCAGGGAATATCCTGTCAGGACTTGGAGACTAATCCACTTTTATATTCTTTAAAAGCGCCAGTACTTCGTCTTCTTTAATCATCATAGTTTCCATAACTACCCTACTTGTTTCCCTTACCTTACACTATTCAATATCCTTCTCCTTCGTAAATGCTGAAGAAAAGAGATTGTTCAAATTCTCCCCCATATCTTTTGGCTCCACACATAGCTGTCCAATTTGATTCTCTAAGGGACAAATTTTATCCCTCACTATCCTTCTGCTATTAATATAACCGTAGAACCCCTTTGGATTTATTTTCACGTGACTTGCCAAAACAACCTCGAATCTTCTTTTAGCTTTACTAATTTCTTTCTTAATATTCTATTTACATTCTTTATATTCCTAGAGCACCTCATCTACTCCATGCTGCCTATATCTATAGTACATCTCTCCCCTTTTCCGAATCAATTTTCCAATATCCCTGTAAAACCATGGTTCTCACAAACTTTTAACCTTTCATTTCAACCTGACAGGAACATAAAGATTCTGTACCCTCAAAATGTCACCTTTAAATGACTGCCATTTCTCTATTACATTCATCTCATAAAACAAATTGTCCCAATCCACTACTTCTAAATCCTTTCGCATCGACTCAAAGTTAACCTTTCTCCAATCAAAAATCCTAACCCTGGGTCCAGTCCTATCCTTTTCCATAATTATTTTGTAACTAATGGCATTCTGATCACTGGACCCGAAGTGCCCCCCAACACATACCTTCGTCACTGGACCTATCTCCTTCCCTAACAGGAGATCCAACACTGCCCCTTCTCTAGTTGGTACCTCTATGTATTGCTGCAAAAATCTATCCTGCACGCATTTTAAATTCTCTAAACCTTTTACAGAATGGACTGTCCAGTCTATGTGTGGAAAATTAAAATCTCCCATAATCACAATCTTGTGCTTACAACAAATATCTGTTATCTACTTAAATATTTGCTCCTCCAATTCTCGCTCCCCATTAGGTGGTCTATAATACACCCCTATAAGTGTTACTACACGTCCCATTCCTCAGTTGCACCCAAATAGCCGCTCTAGCCGAGCCATCTAATCTACCCTGCCAAAGCACCGCTGTAATATTTTCTCTGACAAGCAATGCAACACCTCCCCTTCTTGCCCCTCCGATTCTATCACACCTGAAGCAACAAAATCCAGGTATAATTAGTTGCCAATCACACCTCTCCTGTACTGATTTTTCACTATTAGCTAAAACATCATATTTCGAGGTATCAATCGATGCTCTAAGCTCATCCACCTTTGTTACAATGCTCCTAGCATTAAAATAGATTCATTTAGGAAACTCTCTACCTCTTACTCTCTCTTTATCCCTTACGGTGCAAATAATTTTATTATCTTTTTCTTTCTTCTCTCCTACATTTTCGGTCTTAGCCCTCACCATCTCTGTCACCTGTCTATCCCCGCCTCACACACTGTCTACTAGCTTTCTCTATTTGTGATCTTACCTCCTCTCTCCTAGTCTCTTTAATTTGATTCCCACCCCCAACCATTCTAGTTTAAAGTCTCCCCAGTTTGTAAGAACTGGAATTTGTTTTTTAAGAACTGAGGAAATGACTGTGCTGAACGCTGAGCTATGGACAATAAACCGCAGCCTGACGTAACTATTGCTGTTGTGCAATGGTCCAAGGCTCAGTGGAGGGCAAATGAGATTGCACCCGTTGTGGACCTATCGTGGAGAGAGACAAAGTACATCTGGTCAACGTTCTGGTCCCTGTGTAGATCCTCTGAGATGCTAACATCCGGGATATTCAAATAATTCGTGAGGCTTGCCGGGTGATAGGTAGGGCATATAGGGAGGCAGTTACACCCAAGGTGGAGGGCACAGGAAGCTGGGTTACAGCGAGACAGGGGAAAGCGGTTAATGAGCCAGTGCAGTGTAGCCCTGTGGTCATCATCATTAGTAGAATGTATAACACTTTGGATACAGTCGCGCATACAAACTAACAGAGAGAGGTCCCAGTGGTCGGCTGTTTGGCAGTGAGTCTGCCTCTTGACTCAGAAGGGAGGGGGGAAGAAGAGACACACTGTGGTGATAGGGGATTCGTTCGTTAGGGGAACAGACTGGAGGCTCGCTGTGCCGGAATGAGATTCCCGGACGGAATGAGGCTTTCCGCGTGCCAGGGTCAGCGATATCTCAAACCGAATCCTCAGCATCGTAAATGCGAGGGTCAAAAGCCAGACGTCTGTTTACTGAAGAGGTATGATTAAATTCATTCTGCAGTTGGTGAGGGAGAAGCATAAGTCACATGCACCAGTATCTCAAAGGAATAATGCGATCTGTAGAGGCATAAGAGTGGACCCCTTGTTCAATTCTCCCAAAAGTTTAATTTACAGGTTGAGTCTGGGGTAAGAAGGCAAATGCAATGGGGTATTTACTTCAAGGGGAAATGAATAAAAAAGAGACAAACATATAATGCTGAGGCTTTATAAGGAAACAAGAAGGCCGCACCTAGAGTATTGGCAACAGATCTGGGCCCCATATCGCATAAAGGATGCGTTGTCATTGGAGAGAGTCCAGACGAGGTTCAAGAGGATAAATGAAGGGGTTAACATATAAGGAGCGTTCGGCAACTTTGGGCCTGTAGGCATTGGAAATTAGAGGAATGCGTGGTGATCGAACGATTGACCCTTAGAACATTATAGCACAGAAACAGGCCATTCGGCAATTCTTCGCTGTGCCGATCTATTTTTCTGACTACTCCCACTGACCTGCGCCTGGACCATATCCCTCCACACACCTGCCATCCATGTGCCGGTCCATATTTTTCTTAAATGTTATAAGTGAGCCTACAGTTACTACTTCATCTGACAGCCTATTCTCCCACCATTCTCTGTGTGAAGAAACCCCCCCCCCCACCATGTCTCCTTTAAACTGCTCACCCTTCACCCTTAACACAGGTCCTCTTTTTTTTATCTCTCCGCTAGCCTCAGTGGAAAAAGACAACTTGCATTCACTCTATCTATACCCTTCATAATTTTATGTAGCTCTTCAAAAGACCCATCATTCTACGCTCCAGAGAATAAATTCTTAATCCATTAAACTTTTCTCTGTAACTCAATTTCGCAAGTCCCAGCGACAACCTTGTAAATCTTCCCCGCACTCTTTGAACCTTTTTATGTCCTACCTGTAGTTAGGTGACCAGACCTGGGCACAATACTCTAAATTCGGTCTCACGAATGTAATATAGAACCTGACTATAACATTCCAACTGTTATACTCAATACTTAGATTTATAAATGCCAACATATAAAGAGCTCTCTTTACAACCCTATCTACCAATGACATCACTTGCCGGGAATTATTTATCTGTATTCTCAGATCCCTCTGTTCTACTACAATCCTCAATGCCCTACCGTTTACTTTGTATGTTCTACCTTGGTGTGCCTTTTCAAAGTGCAATACCTCACACTTGTCTGTATTAAACTCCATCCGATATTTTTCAGCCCTTTTTTCCAGTTGATCCAAATCCTCCTCTCAGATTTGAAATCCTCCCTCACTGTCCACTACATCTCCAATCTTTGTATCATCAGCAAATTTGCAGATCCAATTTACCACATTATCATCCATATCATTGATATAGATGATAAATAACAATGGACCCAGCACTGATCACTGTGGGACACCAGTGGTCACAGGCCTCCACTCAGAGAAGCAATCCTCCACTACCACTCTCTGGTTTCTTCCATTGAGCCAATGTCTAGTACAACTTATTACCTCACCATGTATACCTGGCGACTGTATCTTTCTAACTAACCTCCCATGCGGGACCTTGTCAAAGGCCTTACTGAAGTCCATGTAGACAGCATCCACTGTCTTCCCTTCATCCACTTTCCGGGTAAACTGCTTAATAAACTGTAATAGATTGGTTAAACAATCTTGCTTTACCATCTCGTGATCTTGTTGAAACTACCGAATGTTGAAAGTGGCTAGGTACGGTGGATGTGGAGAGGATGTTTCCTGTGGTGGGGATATCCAGAACTGGAAGGCACATATCAAAATTAAAGGGCGGCCTTTCAGAACAGAAACAAAGAGGAGTTTTTGTCGCCAGATAGAAGCGAAAATGTGGAATGCTTTGCCACAAACCATACTGGAGCCCAAGGCCGTGAGTAGAATTAGGCGGAATATGACAGCTTTCTGATTGGTTATGGGGTCAAAAAAAGAGAGAAACAAAAGAACAGCGAGAAGGTAAGTTGAGTGGGAGCCGGGATTAGCCGTGAATGGAATGGCAAATCAGTTTTGATCGACTGAATAGCCTTATGCTTCGCACTGTCTTCTGGTCATATCAACTTCAATATCAATATTTCAATATCAGCAAATCCATTATTTTCTGAGGGGACCAACATTGCTCATAATACATCAAATGTGACCTCTCCAGTGCCATGTAAAACCTAGAAAATAAACCTTTACTCTTATACTCTGCTCATCTGGAAATGAATGCGAACATTGCATTTGTCTTCCTCACCACCGACTCCATCTGTAAATTAACCTCGAGGGAATCCTGCACCAGGACTCCCAAGTCCCTTTGAGCCGAGGTTTGTTGTTGTCTTTAAGGAAATAGTCCGCGCATTAATTACTTCTGGCAAATTGCATGACCGTACACTTCCAGGCACTGTATTCCTTCTGCCAGCACTTTGACCATTTTCCTAATCGCTAGATGACCTGTAACCTCTCTGTTAATTCAACACTACCTGTAGATGGGAAATGTTATGACCGATCTGCACGGACTGTGGTTTCACGATGAGGAAGTCAAACATTATTTTGCAGAGGGAGATGCAACGGCCCAGGATTTGGAGCTTGTTGATTAGAACTGAGGAAATGACTGTGCTGAACGCTGAGCTGTTGCCAATACACCGAAGCGTGACGTAAGCATTGCTGTTGTCCAGATGGTCCAAGGCCCAGTGCAGAGCAAGTGAAATCGTGTTCCATGTGGATATCAGTGCCATTGATAGGACGTATGAGGAGGGAGTACAGGGAGTTAGGTGCTAGGTTAAAGGGCAGGTTGTCCAGGGTATTGATCTCAGGATTGCTGCTCGTGCCGCGTGCTAATGAGCCGAGAACCAGGAAAACTGTACAGTTGCGGAAGGATAGGGCTCAGATTGCCAGAACAGCTTATGGAGAATTTGTGGAGGTAGATGTTTGTAAGACCTCAGACGATGTCCAGAATCATATGGTTGAACTCAGTTCAACTCGTGTCCTGTGCAGCACACATTTCAATGCAACACAATTGAATGAAAGGCCGAAAATAGTGCTGACGATGAGGGCAGCGGTTTACAAACAGAGGCAATGTGTACTGAGGAGAGTTTGATGACTGGGGGAAATTGCAGCCAATCGGCTGAGCTGCAACTTAAAAGGTGGGCAGAATCGGTAAGGGTGAAAGAAAAAAAATGAAAAGGATGAACACAGGACTGAATGTGTGGATTTTGAATGTGCGCGGTAAACAAATCACAAAGCTGAACTTGCAGCATAGTTGCAGATTGACAGGTATGTAGTTGCGGGCATCACTGAATCATGGCTGAAAGATTTTTGCTGGGATCTTAATGCCCAGGGATACACATTCTGTCGGAGGCACAGCCAGGAATGCAGAGAGGGCGTCTGAGCTCTGTTGGTAAAAATAAAATTAAGTCGTAAGAAAGAGACGACATCCAAGCAACAGACACAAAATGTTAGAAGAACTCAGCAGACCGGGCAACATCTACGGGAAAGAATACAGACGAGGTTTCGGGCCGAGTCCTTTCAGCAGTGACCTCGGGTCGCTATGTGTTGAATCATTGAGGTTAGGGATACAGAAATGCTCGGGTAAATACATCTGATCAGAATTATATACAGCCACACAAGCAGTGGTGACGATCTGGCCTGCAAAGTACAACAGAACACGGGCAATACATGCCAAGACGGCAATGTTGCAATCGTCATGGGGGAACTACAATATGCGGGTAGATTGGGAAAATCAGGTTGGTGTTGGATTGCAGGAGGGGTATTTCTATACTGCATGCGATTTGGCTTTTTAGAGCAGCTCGTGGTTGTACCAACCAGGTATTCTGGATTGGATGTTGGTCTGTCAACCATATCTGATCAGAGAGCTTGAGGTAGAAGAACCCTGAGGGTTAAGTGATCATAATATGAAAAAGTTCCGTCCTTCAGTTCGAGAGGAAGAATCTCAACTCAGATGTATCAGTGGGGAAAAAGAGGAAATTCCAGAGGCAGGAGGGTAATGTTGGCCAGAATTGAATGCACAGAGAGGGAGGGATGACGGCAGAACAGCAATGGCTGGAATTTCTGCAAGCAATTCGGAAAGAATAGGACATGTACATCCCAGAGTGGAAGATCTGTTCCAAAGGAAGGCTGACACAATCGTGCTTAACAGGCGAAGTCAAAGACAAGAACAGAGCGACATTGAGGGTTTATTATAGAGCAAAGATTAGTGTGGTTGGACGATTGAGAAGTATTGAAATCTAAAAGAAGGCAATTTAAAAAGTAACTCAGGAGATAAAGATGGAATATGAAAATAAGCTAGGCAGTAATATTAAAAAGGATGCCGAAAGTTTCTTCAAATAGAAGAAACGGAAAAGAGAGGCGA
The DNA here is from genome assembly GCF_048418815.1 of Hemitrygon akajei. NCBI lineage: Eukaryota > Metazoa > Chordata > Chondrichthyes > Myliobatiformes > Dasyatidae > Hemitrygon > Hemitrygon akajei. Next base: position 6,995,632 of record NW_027331919.1, on the reverse strand, counting down.
AACTGCATATAGGACAGCTGGAAATCATGCCGCAGAGTTAGTAATTGGCGACAATGAAATGGCGGATGAACTGGATCAGTAGTTTTCACTAGTCTTCACTGTGGAAGACGTTTCCAGTAGGATGGAAGTTACAGGTGTCAGGGTGTCGGAAGTGTGAGAAGTTACCATCACTGGACAGAAGGTTCTTGCGATACCGAAAGGTCTGATGGTAGATGTGCCAGCTGGGCTTGATGGTCTATACGCCTGGGTTCTGAAAGAGGTGGCAGAAGAGATCGAGGAGGCATTAGTAATGATCTCTCAATAATCATTAGATTCTGGAATGGTTCCGGAGAAATGGAAATTGTAAATGACTCTCCTTTCTTCAGGAACGGGGAAATGCGGAAGAAAGGAAACTCTAGGCCAGTTAGTTTGAGCTCAGCGGTTGGGAAGGTATTAGAGACCATTGTTAAGGAAACTCTAGGCCAGTTAAACTGAGCTCAGCGGTTGGGAAGGTATTAGAGACCATTGTTAAGGAAACTCTAGGCCAGTTAAACTGAGCTCAGCGGTTGGGAAGGTATTAGAGACCATTGTTAAGGAAACTCTAGGCCAGTTAAACTGAGCTCAGCGGTTGGGAAGGTATTAGAGACCATTGTTAAGGAAATTCTAGGCTAGTTAAACTGAGCTCAGCGGTTGGGAAGGTATTAGAGACCATTGTTAAGGAAACTCTGGGCCAGTTAAACTGGGCTCAGCGGTTGGGAAGGTATTAGAGACCATTGTTAAGGAAACTCTAGGCTAGTTAAACTGAGCTCAGCGGTTGGGAAGGTATTAGAGACCATTGTTAAGGAAACTCTGGGCCAGTTAGTCTGAGCTCAGCGGTTGGGAAGGGATTAGAGACCATTGTTAAGGGAACGCTGGGCCAGTTAGTCTGAGCTCAGCGGTTGGGATGGTATTACAGACCATTGTTAAGGGAACGCTGGGCCAGTTAGTCTGAGCTCAGCGGTTGGGAAGGTATTACAGACCATTGTTAAGGGAACGCTGGGCCAGTTAGTCTGAGCTCAGCGGTTGGGAAGGTATTAGAGACCATTGTTAAGGGTGAGGTCGCAGGTTACTTGGAGACTCAAGATAAAATAGGCCGGAGTTCCTTTCAGGGAAAATGCTGCCTGACAAATCCGTTGTAAGTTTTGATGAAATAATATGCAGGTCGTCAATAGAGAATCGGTTAATGACGTGCTATTTGGATTGTCAGAAGGCCTTTGACAAGGTGCGACACAAGGAGGCTGATTAGCAAGCTGCGAGCTCATGGGATTGCAGGAAACATTCTAGCATAGATAAAGCAGTGGCTAATTGGCAGGAGGCAAAGAGTGGGAATAAAGGGAGACTTTGTTTATCTGACTGACTGCCGGTGACTCATCCTTTTCCACTGGGGTCTGTGTTGGGGCCGATACTTTTCACATTCTGGGTCAATCATTTGGATAACAGAATTGATGGCTTTGTTGCAAATATTGCAAATTATATGAAGATAGGTGGAGGGACAGGCAGTTTTGAGGAAGTAGAGAGTCTACAGAAAGACTTGAACAAATAAGGGGAATGATCAAAGAAATGGCAGATGAATACAATGACGGAAATTAAAATGCCACGCATGCTGGTAGAAGAAATGAAAGAGTAGTCGATTTTGTAATTGTAGAGAAAATGGAGAACACAAACGGAGCCTAACACTGACAGGGACTTGGGAGATTTTGTGCAGGATTTCCTGAAGGTTAATTTGCATGTTGAGTCTGTGAGCAGGAAGTCCAATACCATGTGAGCAATTATTTCTAAGGAATATAATCGCGAAGATTTAAACTTCTGATATCATAAAACACCGGCGAAGCTTCACGTGGATTACTGTGACCGGTTTTGGGTCGCTTATCTTACAAAGGTTCTGCGGAAACTGGAGAAGATTTAAAGGAGGTTTAGGAATATTATTCCGAGAATAAAAGGCTTGTCATATAAAGAATGTGTGATGGCTCTGGGTCGGTATTCAATGGAATTCAGAAGGATGAGGGGTGACCTCATTAAAACCTCTCGAATGGTGAAAGGTCTTGCGAGAGTGGATGTGGAGAGGACTTGCCCTGTGCTGTTAAGAGTCAAAGACCAGAGGATACAGTCTCAGAATGGAGGGACGACCTTTATTTACGTCGTATTCCTCTAAGTTCTAGTGTGTACAGGCCCGGAGCCATGAAATGTTCGCCATATGACAAGCCATTCAATCCCGGCATCATTCTTGTGAACCGCCCTTCAACCTTCTCCAATGTAAACTCATCATTTCCTCGAAAAGGGGCCAGAAAATGCCTACAACGTTCCGAATGAGGCTCCGCCAGTGCCTTAAAAGTCTCAATATTCATTTTATTTATATGTTCTATTCCTTTCGAAATGCATGTTATCATCACATTTGCCTTCTTCACCACCAATTCAACTTAAAAGTTAACCTTAAGGGAATCCTGCAGGAGTTCTCCCAAATGCAATTTTAAAAAAAAAGATATTTTAATTTTCTCTCCATTTAGATCCAGTCTGTTGGTGGGCACAAATCTGCAGATCCCTACCAGGTTGATCGCCGGCGCCTAACAACTGAAGGATGTTCTGACGTTGTGCGCAAACAGAGATCGCAGAAGACGGGGTGCCTAGTCATCCACCCTTCCTTGCACCACTGACCATATCCATGATCACCTGACTCCTCTGCCGTATACATCCACTCCACAATACCCTACACCGACTGCCCGTCACCGACAACCCCGTCCTTCCACAAAATACTCCCCCTCTCCTCACACCCTCCCTCCACTAAACTCCTCCCAACTCTGTCACCTCTTTGCTCCACTGCACCCTTCTCCCTCACTCCCAAACTCACCGACACAACTCTCTGTTTGCGTATACCGCTCCATAACCAACAGCCCTCCATATCCCCGACCTCATCCCATGCCCTCCTCTATAGATCTCCCTCTCTCTGTTCACCTGGATTGGTGAGGAGAATGGGGGAGGGTTGACACCAGGTTTTACTCCCTTTTCCAAACGCCATTGATCCCTCGGTTCTGAGCCTCTCCACAGTTCTGTGTGAATCGTCCTGTCATGCGGTTCCTGCCGTGTGTGCAAAGTCACCACTCCGTCCCTGCCCACTGCTCGCCTCCCCTTGCTTCCTCTTCCGGATACAACGCAGCGGCTTTCAGACACACACACACACTCGCAGTCTTCTGGAGCGGCTGGAGGTAAGGAGGTGGTGGGGAAGGGAGAATCGTGAGAGGGAGAGGAGGAGCGGGTGAGGTGCGAGGGTGGGATTGGGGGAGACGGCAGATGAGGAATGGAGGGGTTACGGGGGTTAGGAGTTTCGAGGGTAGTTGTTTACCCTCACTCGGAGGGAGGCTGGTCACTCACCTCGCTGTGTGTTGGGGGTATTTCCCGCAGACAGATAGTCTGATGTCTGAAACCCTGGCGCTGAGCAGGAGCAGTGGGACCGAAATCCAGGACCCAAATGGGGGGCGGGGGTGGGTGGAGCGGCAGGGATGGGGTGGTGGTGGGGTTGCAAGTCCCCAGCACAGTCGAGGCCTTCTATGGATGACACAAATATCTCCGTCATTCCCTCGTTTCTCACACCTGCCATTCCGCTCTACACCCCTCTATCCATTCCTTCCCTCTCTGTCTCCTATTCTCTACACTCTTCCCCAATCACTCTTTAAATCGCTACTCCCCTTCTATTTCTACCCCTCCCGTCACTCTCATCTCTCTCGACCGCCTTCTCGTACACCGTCAATCTCTCTCCTCCCCGCACTTCCTCCCCTTTTCACGGTCCCTCTCTTCATCCGCTTGTCATCAGGTGTTTGTGGACGACGGCCTGCCGCTACGGGTTTCCTCTGTCGACGGTTCCATCCCTCTCCTTGACTCGGAGACCCGACAAGATGGCCGAGAACCAGACCGACGCCAACAGGCAGTTCACAGGAACGGATTCACAGGCTACGTTGAGAGGTGAGTGGGGCGGAGAGTGGGAGGGATCTTAGCGCTGTGTTTGACCCCGACATTGTGTACTGGGATACTATGCTGAAGGAACAATGGGTTGTTAACAAGGTGCCTGTGAATCAATTACAGTTTGTTTTGGAATTTAAAGGTAAACTGCTCGCTGATGTTATTCAAGGATGTGATTTTTAGCGACAGATCTAAAAGTGTGACCTGCTATCTGCACCAGTCGAAGTAGGGGTGCGGTCAGAATTACCGAGAGACGGCGTGGACGTCCTTCTTGGTAATGATATAGCAGGTGGTGACGTGTGTTGAGCAGTGAAATTAACAAGCAAGCCTGTGAGTGCTGAGGACCCGCCCCTGGATGCTAAGATCTATCCCGCATGCGCAATCACTCGCAGCATGTCGAGAGAGGCAGCATGCGCTGGACATGGAGAGGTTTAAATCTCACAGAGGTGAAGTCGTCAATGAAAACGTGGGAGATACAGAGGGCCATAGCCCAGTATTCTAGACACTAGAATAATGCAGAACAGTACAGGCCCTTCATCCCTCGATGTTCTGGCGCCCCATATGTTCCTAAAAATGTTAATCCCACACTACCCCGTAACCCTCTATTTTACACTTTCATCCATGTGCCTGTCCAGAGGCTCTAAAAACCCCTAATGTTTTAGCCTCCATCATCCTTGGCAAGTTATTCCAGGCATCCACAACCAACTGTGTAAAAAAAAAAAAACGTTACCCTTGATCCCTACACCTCTCTCCCATAATTCTGTACAAATGCGTTTGGAGCTTGCTGTTCATGCCCTGGGAAACAGGCGCTGGCTATCCACCCTATCTATGCCTCTCATAATCTTGTAGACCTCTATCAGGTCCTCTATCATCCTCCTACGCTACTAAGAGAAAAGTCCCAGCTCTGCTAACCTTGCCTCATAGGACTTGTTCCCCAATCCAGGCAACACCCTGGTAAATCTCCTCTGCACCCTCTCCATAGCTTCCACAACCTTCGTATAATGAGGTGACCAGAGTTGAACACAATACTCTGAGTGCGGTCTCACCAGAGATTTGTAGAGTTGCAACATGACCTCTCTATTCTTGAACTCAATCCCCGAGTCAATGAAGCCCAGCATCCCATAGGCGCTCTTAACTATCCTGTCTACATCTGCAGCGTCCTTGAGGGATATACACATTTAAACCGCAAGGTCCCTCTGCTCATCTACACTCTCAATTAACCGACCACTAACCCTGTACTCAGCCTTCTGGTTTGTCCTTCCAAAATGCATCACCTCACACTTGTCGGGATTGAACCCCAGCTGCCACTTCTCTGCCCAACTCTGCATCCGGTCTGTGTCCTCTTGCAGCCTTCGACAACCTGTAGCTCCATCTACAACTGCTCAAATCTTCGTGTCATCCGCAAACGTACTCACCGATCCTTCCGCCTCTACATCCAGGTCAGTTATAGAAATCACAAATAGCAGGGGTCCGGGACAGATTCTAGCGGCACTCCTCTAGTCACCGACCTTCAGGCAGAATACTTTCCTTTCACTGCTACCCTCTGCTTTCTTCCTGTAAGACAATTTTTTATCCAAACAACCAAGGTTTCACTGATCCCTTGTATTATGACTTTCCGGATGAGTCGTGGGGAGCTTGTCAAATGTCTTGCTAAAATCCATGTAGACCACATCTACCACCCTACCCACATCAATTTATTTTGTTACCTCTTCAAAAAAAGCTCAGTTCGGCTCGTGAAGCTCGACCTTCCCTTCATAAAGCCATGTTGACTATCCTTGAGTAGATTGTACTTCTCCAAATGCTAGTAGATCCTATCCTCAGGAATCCTTTCCAATAGTTTACATTGCACCGACGTAAGACTCACCAGTCTGTGGTTCCCAGGATTCTCCCTATTACTTTTATTTAAAGGAACTACTTTTGCCGTTCTCCAATCCTCCGGCACCTTCCCTCTGGCCAAAGAGGATACAAAGATGAAAGCTACTGCTCCAGCGATCTCTTCTCTCACTCCCATAGCAACCTGGGGTATATCACGTCCGGCCCTGGGGACTTATCAATCTTGATGTTTTTCGGAAGATACGACATCCTCTATCAGTCCATGCTCGAAGCTCATCCACAATACTCCTAGCATTAAAATAAATGCATTTAAGAAATGTTCCACCTCTTATTCAGTGTCCATCTCTAACGGTGCAAACAACTTTACTATCTTCTTTTTGTTCCTTCTCTCATACATCTGTTCCTACACTCTGGTTCCTCTCCCCCCTTGCATCTACAGTTTGTTGTTTCAATCCACAGGAGCCTCTCCAGCAAAGCTAACTGAAAGAATATTTGTCCCCCTCCAGTTCAGATGTATACCGTCCCACCGGAACAGGTCACAGCTTCGCTGGAAATCTGTACAATTATCTATAAATCTGAAGCCTTCCCTCCTGCACCGTGTCTTCAGCCACGTGTTGATCTGCGCTATTTTACTATTTCTAAACCCGTCTGCACGTGGCACTGGGAGCAATCCTGAGATTGTTCTCCTGGATGTCCCGTCCTTTCACTTGGCACCTAACTCCCTAAATTCAACTTTCAGGACCTCCTCACTCTTCCTATCCACGTCATTTGTCCCTACATGGACCACGACATCCGGCTGCTCGCCCTCCCTCTTGAGAATACTGAAAACTGGATCCGAGATATCACGGACCCTGGAACCCGGGAGGCAACAGACCATCGGGGATTCTCGATCCCTTCCGCAGAACCTCTTATCTGTACCCCTAACCATCGAATCCCCTATCACTAATGCTCTCTTCTTTTCCGTTCTTCCCTTCTGAGCTGAGCGTCCAGTCTCGGTGCCAGAGACACAACCACTGCACGTACTCACACAAAATGCTGGTGGAACACAGCAGGCCAGGCAACATCTATAAGGAGAAGCACTATCGACGTTTCGGGCCGAGACCTTTTGTCCTGACGAAGGATCTCGGCCCGAAACGTCGACATTGCTTCTCCTTATAGATGGTGCCTGGTCTGCTGAGTTCCACCAGCATTCTGTGTGTGTTGTTTGAATTTCCAGCATCTGCAGATTACCTCGTGTTTGCACTGCAACTATTCCCTGGTAGGTCTTCCCCACCAACAGTATCCAAAACGGTATACTTACTGTTGATGGGAACGGCGACAGGGGTGCTCTGCTCCACCTGTCTATTCCCCTTCCCTCTCCTGACAATTACCTTGGTACCTGTTTCCTGACTCTTAGGGGTGACTATCTCCCTGTCACTCCTGGTTATTTCTGCCTGTGCCTCCCGAATGATCAGAAGTTCATCCAGTTCCAGCTCCAGCTCCAGCTCCCTAACACGGTTTGTCAGGAGCTGCAGCTGAATGCACCTTTTACAGGGGTAGTCATCAGGGACAACTGTGCTCGCCCTGTCATCCCACATACTGCAAACGAAGCACTGAACTGCCCTAACTGATGCTTCCATTACCTGCTCCTAAGTTAATTAAATTAATAAAAGGAACTGAACCGGCCTTACCTCACTTGGAGAGAAGCTCGTCCTCAGCCTCTGCTCGCTTTTTAAATGTTCCCGCTGCCTCACGGGCCGACGTTCACGCGCCTGCGCTGTCGTGTCCCGTTCAAACCTCGCCTCTGCCTGTTCCCGCCGAAGCCTGTCGAGCCAGAGCCGTCCCACTGTGCCTCAGTCCACCCCGACGATGGCCTCAGTATATGGTTGTCTTTTTTAAAAAAAAAAAGCTTCGGCTCGCTCAGTCTCCCGCCTGCGCAATCTAGACTCTTTTCCCCGATCAGTTAAAAAAAAGGCTTCTCTACGAGATGCCTTTACTTCTTCCCCCTCCACCTCTTGCTTCGATTTAAAAAAGTTCCCTATTTTCAGACATCAAAAAGCGGAAGGGGTTAAAGAAGGAGGGGTGACATTATCATGCAGAGAAAATTTCACCGCAGTGCACATTCAGGACAGACAAGAGAACTCGTCTAAGTGAGGCGTTATGGGTGGAAATAAGGAATAAGAAATGTATGTCCATGTTCCTGGGGCTACATTGTACACAAACAAACTCTGACCTTGAACTGCGACCTCTGTTTGCAGACGCAATTATTCTATTTGGCAAAAGCCTGCTTGCGTTTCCCTTATTCATACCCCTCATGATTTTGTTTACCTTTGTCAAATAACCTCTCAGTCTTCTACATTCTACAGAGTACAGTCCTACCCTATTTAATCTGTCCTTGTAACTCAGATCCGCCAGACCCAGCGATACCCCTGTAAATTTTCTCTGAACCCTTCCAACTTTATTTACATCTTCCCTGTAGATGGGTGACCAAAACTGCACACAATACTTCAAATTGGGTCTCACCAATCACTCAGACAAGTTCAACGTAACGTCTCATCTCCTGTACTCAGAGCATTGATTTATGAAGGTCAATGTGCCAAAAGCTTTCTTTATCACCCTGTCTACCTGTGACACCACGTTGATGGAATTATGGACCTGTATCCCTCCCATCCCGTCATCTGCCTTGCACGACACATCCGTTCACATACACACACACACACACACACACACACACACACACACACACACACACACACACACACACACACACACACACACACACACACACACACACAATCTATGAGGGACACGCAAACTCCGAGATGACTGGGGATTGGTGAGGGGGGGGGTAGGGGAGGGAGATTCGATCTGTCTCTGACAGCGGTAGTGAGTGCCTCAATTGAGCCCAGAGAGGGGAGATTCACAAAATATCTGTATCCAAGAGTGTGATATGAGAAGGTGTGGATGGATCTTCTTATGGCTGGACCCTGACAGTCCGTGATGCGACTGTGTGGAGGGAGTTTCACTCAATGTCGAACTCCCGTTAAATGCGATGAGAATGTGTAGGGAGATTCATTTCTTCTGTGACCCCGGGAGTGAGTGATAAGACAATTTCTAAGAAACTGCGCTGCATGCCTGATCAGGGAATTGTGTGATGGATTGTTGCGGAGGGAGCCTCACTCTGTGTCTGACTCCGGGAAAGTACATAGGATGGTATGGAGTGTGCCTCTATCTGGGTTTGAGTCAGACAGACATATGGTTTTGGCGTCGCCAGGAAGCGATCAGGAGCCAGGTAAAATGTCGCTCACACGGGTGGGCGAGCGCACATTAAACAGCAGCGATTCACGGAGGTTTCGGAGTGAGGAAAGTCTCGCCGGTCAGTTCTCTTGCACTGAGCATGGTTCTGTGAGTCAGAATGGAAGCAGGGTGGGGAAGATGAGGCGAGATGCAGTGAAAGGGGCTTCGGATATTTGTTTTTTTTTTTATTCCCTTCCAAAGAAGGTGAAACCGGTAGAGAAGAGACGGTTTCAATTCAATACAAGTTGCATTGCAATTCAACCATACATGGATACCCATGAATACAGACAAACGAGTCTGCGTTACTGCAGGACAAAGGTGCCAAACACAAAACCAAAGGTCACACACGGCACAAAACACAGACTGCATGTACAAGATAGAAAGAGATCAAGTGGATGTCAATATCAGTAAAAGACATTCATGCGATATGTGTGGATTTCATATGTTATTTCATATGCATCTCAGACTGAGGGGAGAGTTGATACAGGTCTCTATCATGACGAGAGACAGAGATAGACTAGGCAACCCGTGCATTTCTTCCCCCAGAGAGAGAAGTCTAATACCATGAAATGGAAGTGGAGAGTGTGTATCTTTTCAGAACATGTGCGGGGCAAGATTTTCTTTACACAGAGACCGCGGGGGACAGGAATGTGCTGCCAGGGGTGGTGCTGAAGGCAAATCGATAGAGTCGTTTCATTGGCTCTTTGACGGGAACGTGGATGAGCAGGGTTTAGAAGGAGATGAACATTGTGTCTGTAAAAACTATTTAGGTATGAAATATAATTGGTAAAGTAAAATTTTCGGGTCAAGGGGTCAGTTTTGTTCTGTGATTTACGCTCACTGCTCTGCATGAGCAAAAGAGAGTGAACTGAACTCAGAGGGTGGGAGGAACAGGGGTGGGGTGGATCAGGGAATATGACGATGAATTGACAAAGACAAGGAACGATCTTTCCACAGCCGACATGGGCAGAGAACGACCCACAGGGAGAGACAGATCAGACTCAAGCATATGGCTAATCTGCGTCTTAACAGCGACCCTCTTTATCACGGGTATCTGCTGGAGGATTCATGGTGAGTTTCACTCCGGTCGCAACGACCAAACCGCAGAGAATAAAAATAGCCACTGTAACAGCGACACATTCCCAACATTTCCCAGAAACACCCTTTACGGCGATATCAACACACCCCTCACTGTGGTACTGACGGGTCTCTCAGTACGACCATGACACACCCCTCACCGTGACACCGACACAACCCCCACCAACACATCCCTCAACATGATACCGACATATCCCTCAACCTAATGCCAACACACAACCTAATGTAATAACGATTCACTGTAACACTGACACGCCTCTCGACGTGGTGTCAAAGCGTCCCTCACTGTGACGTTCACACGTCCCTCACTGTGACACCGACACGTCCATCTCTTTGAACCCGACTCATCTCTTCTCATAACAGCAAAAGCCACTCCACCGAAACACCGACATAACCCTCACCGTCACAAAGACACATCCCTCACTGTGACACCGAGAAGCCCCTCAGAGCGTCATCCACTCAGTCCTCACCGTGAGAACAACACTACACTGACTGTGAAACCGACACATCCGCCGTGACCAGAACAGATCCTTCCCCGTGACACAGATACACCCTTCACAGTGGCATCGACATTTTTCCACTGTCACACCAATACAGTATGTCACCGACGAGTCTCTCACTGTAACACCGTCAAACCTCGAACTGTGACCCCGACGTATCCCTCACCGTGACATAGAGATACACCGCGATGTGACCTGGTACACCTCTCACATGGACCCAGAAACACCTATCACAGTGAGAGCAACACGTCTCTCACTGAAACACCGACTCGGTGTGACAGGGAATCAAATATCACCGCGATACTGATGCAGCTCCCATCGTGACAACAAAACCTCATTGGTAACCTGATATACCCCTCAACGTGTCCCTGACACGTAGCTCACGGTGGCGCCGACGCCCCTCACTGGGTCACCAACACTCCCCTCACTGTAACACCCTTGCGGTTACACTGACAGACCACTCTCCGTGACCCGCTCAGTAGCGTGACGCTGACACACTATAAACACCAAACATCCTTCACCATCTCAGATCACCTCTGGCCGAAACTACAAAGACCTTTGGGAAGAAATTTAGAAAATGAACAGGACCCATCACCACTCCATCAGTTAAGATATGTGACATTTCCCACACGGATCTCTCCCAGAGAACCTGTCTCAAGGCGACTCCGAAACACACCTCATAGTGACACTGACACGCCCTTCACCGTGAAACTGAGACACCACCGACACCTACAGGCTCCTCAACGTGACCCGCCCAGCTCCGCACCGTGACATGGACTCACACGTCACTGCAACACCCCCACAAAGACAGTATCGCCCCTCAACATAACACCGATGCACCGCTCACTGAGATAATTACCCACACCTCACCCTGACACAGGCAAACCCTCACCGTGATAGCGACATCTAAATTCCCAATGACACTGAGTTACCTCTCCATCACACCGACACACACCTCAGCGTGGCAATCTCACACACGCCGTGGTCATGACATGCCTGTCACGGTGACACAGACACTCTCCTCTCAATGAGACCAGCACCCACACATTACACAGATACTCCACCCGCCGTGACACTACCAATCCCCCTCTTTGACATTTCCCTCGCCTTGACATCGACTTTTTCTTTCCACTGCCACACCAATACACCGGACACTATGACACCGACGACACTGCGACAACAACAAAATCCTCGCACTGTGACCCCGACATATCTCTCACCGTGACATAGAGATACACCGCGATGTGACCCGGTACACCTCTCACATGGACCCAGAAACACCTGTCACAATGACAGCAACTCGACTCTGACTGAAACACCGACTCACTGTGATAGTGAATCAACCATCACCGCGATACTGACGCAGCTCCAATCGTGACACCAACAAAAACCTCGCTGGTTCCCTGATATACCCCTTAGCGTGACCCAGACACGTACCTCACGGGGGCGCCGACGCCCCTCACTGTGCCACCAGCACACCTAGCGCTATAATACCCACATCGTGGCACTGACTCCGCACTCTCCGTGACCCGCTCAGCAGCTTGACCCTGACACACTGCAAACGCCAAACATCCGTCACCATCTCAGATCACCTCTGACCGAAACTGCAAACTCCTTTGTGAAGAATATCAGGAGATTAAAGGGACCGAACGCCAATGTCGACTACGAGTCCATGAGTTAAACTCAACTGCTGAATCCACTATATCTGAGATTTCCCAGCCGGATCTCTCGCAGAGAACCTATCTCAAGGCGACTCCGAATCACATCTCACAGTGACAGCGACACGCCCTTCACCGTGACACTGAGACGCCACTGACACCTACAGGCTCCTCAACGTGACCCGCCCAGCTCCGCACCGTGGCATGGACACACACGTCACTGCAACACCCCCACAGAGACATTAGCGCCCCTCAACATAACACCGTTCACTGAGGCAATTACCGAACACTGCGCCGGTCTCTGAAGCAATTACCCACATCTCACAATGACTCAGGCAAATCCCTTAGCATGATGCCGATACCTAAATTCACAATGACACCGACATACTCCTCTTCATCACACGGACACACACCTCAGCGTGATAACCGGACACACACCGTTGCCATGATATGCCTCTCACAGAGACACAGACACAGTCCTCTCAATGAGACCAGCACCCACACATTACACAGACCCCTCACTCTGACATTTCCCTCCTCTTCATTGTGACCCGGCACACCTCTCGCCGGGGCACAGAAACTCCTATCACAGTGACACCGGCACGTCCCTCACAGCAACTCGGACATGCCCCGCGCTGAGACAGGGAAATTATCATCGCCACGATACTGACACAGACCCCATTGTAACGACAACAAAACCTTCACCAGCGCATTGATAACCCCTCAGCGTGACACAGACACGCCTCTCAAGATGGCGCCGACGTCTCTGCCTGTGCCACCAGCACATCCTTCACTGTGACAACCTTCACCGTGGCACTGTCACAACACTCTCTGTGACCCTTCAGTAGCGAGACGCTGACTCACGTGTCACTGTAAACGCTAAACATCCTTCACCATCTCTCTCAGTGTCACAGATTCGTCACCAGTTCACTGAGATGGAAACGAAGTACAGATCTGTCAACGAAACCAAGGCTCAAATCTGTGAATTGTTGACCAGCAGAAGAGGTGAGACATCATCCCCCTCTTTCACCCGCTCCTCATCATTGGGCAGGCATGGAGAGAGGAAGCGTCACTCTGTGCTTGACATTGGGAGAGTGTGAAGAGATGTTATGGAGGGTGATTCACTCTGTGTTTGACCCAGTGAGTGTGTGACGGGGCTGCGTGGAGGAAGTTTCACTCTATCACTGAATCCAGGAGAGTGTGGTGGGACGTTGTGGAGGTGGATTCACTCTGTGTCTGACGACGGGATTGTGAGACGTAACATTACAGCTTCACTCTGTGTCTCACTCCGGAAATGTCTGATGGGACGGTATGGATCCAGCTTCAGTCTGTGTCTGACAGCGGGATTGTGTGATGGGACAGTGCCCAGGGGAATTCTCCCCATGACTGACCCCTGAAGGGTGTGATGGAACCGTGGAGAGAGAGTTTCACTCTGTTTCACGAAGTATGTGACGGGACGGTGAGCGGGGGCTTCATTCTGTGTCTGAATCCGGAGTGTGTGAAAGGATCGGTGAGAGAGAGAGAGAGTTTCAGTCTGTTTTTGAGTCCCGGAGTGAGTGACGGGACGGTGCAGCGGGGGCTTCATTCTGTGTCTGAATCCGGGAGTGTGTGAAAGGATCGGTGAGAGAGAGAGAGTTTCAGTCTGTTTTTGAGTCCCGGAGTGAGTGACGGGACGGTGCAGCGGGGGCTTCATTCTGTGTCTGAATCCGGGAGTGTGTGAAAGGATCGGTGAGAGAGAGAGAGTTTCAGTCTGTTTTTGAGTCCCGGAGTGAGTGACGGGACGGTGCAGCGGGGGCTTCATTCTGTGTCTGAATCCGGGAGTGTGTGAAAGGATCGGTGAGAAAGAGAGTTTCAGTCTGTTTCTGAGTCCCGGAGTGAGTGATGGGACGGTGCAGCGGGGGCTTCATTCTGTGTCTGAATCCGGGAGTGTGTGAAAGGATCGGTGAGAAAGAGAGTTTCAGTCTGTTTCTGAGTCCCGGAGTGAGTGATGGGACGGTGCAGCGGGGGCTTCATTCTGTGTCTGAATCCGGGAGTGTGTGATGGGACGGTGTGGAGAGATTTTCACTCTGTGTCTGACACCGGGACTGTGTGATGGGACAGTTTAGAAGGATTTTCACTCCGTGTCTGACACCGGGACTGTGTGTGAAGGGACGGTGTGGAGGGAGATTCACTCTGTGTCTGACACCGGGAGTGTGTAATGGGACGGTTTGGAGGGATTTTCACTCTGTGTCTGACACCGGGACTGTGTGATGGGACGGTGTGGAGGGAGATTCACTCTGTGTCTGACTGTGGGAGTGTGTGATGGGACGGTGTGGAGGGATTTTCACTCTGTGTCTGACACCGGGACTGTGTGATGGGACGGTGTGGAGATAGATTCACTCTGTGTCTGACACCGGGAGTGTGTGATGGGACGGTGTGGAGGGAGTTTCACTCTGTGTCTAACACCGGGGAGTGTGTGATGGGACGGTTTGGAGAGATTTTCACTCTGTGTCTGACACCGGGACTGTGTGATGGGACGGTCTGGAGGATTTCCACTCTGTGTCTGACACCGGGACTGTGTCATGGGACGGTGTGGAGGGAGATTCACTCTGTGTCTGATCCTGGGAGTGTGTGATGGGACGGTGTGGAGGGATTTTCACTCTGTGTCTGACACCGGGAGTGTGTGATGGGACGATTTGGAGGGAGATTCACTCTGTGTCTGACAGCGGGAGTGTGTGATGGGACGGTGTGGAGAGATTTTCACTCTGTGTCTGACACCGGGACTGTGTGATGGGACGGTGTAGAGGGAATTTCACTCTGTGTCTGACACCTGGAGTGTGTGATGGGACGGTTTGGAAGGAGATTCACTCTGTGTCTGACACCGGGAGTGTGTAATGGGACGGTGTGGAGGAAGATTCACTCTGTGTTTTACTCCGGGTATCTGTGATGGGACGTTGTGGAGTGAGATTCACTCTGTGTCTCACTCCGGGTATCTGTGATGGGACAGTGTGGAGGGAGATTCACTCTGTGTCTCACTCCGGGAATCTGTGATGGGACGGTGTGGAGGGAGATTCACTCAGAGTCTGACACCGGGTATGTGTGATGGGACAGTGTGGAGGGATTTTCACTCTGTGTCTGACTCCGTGAGTGTGTGATGGTACGGTGTGGAGGGATTTTCACTCTGCGTCTGACACCGGGTGTGTGTGATGGGACGGTGTGGAGGGATTTTCACTCTGTATCTGACCCCGGGAGTGTGTGATGGGACGTTGTGCTGGGAGATAGATTGATAGATAGATAGATAGATAGATACTTTATTCATCCCCATGGGGAAATTCAACTTTTTTTTCCAATGTCCCATACACTTGTTGTAGCAAAACTAATTACATACAATACTTAAATCATTAAAAAAATATGATATGCATCTAAATCACTATCGCAAAAAGCATTAAAAATAGCTTTTAAAAAGTTCTTAAGTCCTGGCGGTAGAATTGTAAAGCCTAATGGCATTGGGGAGTATTGACCTCTTCATCCTGTCTGAGGAGCATTGCATCGATAGTAACCTGTCGCTGAAACTGCTTCTCTGTCTCTGGATGGTGCTATGTAGAGGATGTTCAGAGTTATCCATAATTGACCGTAGCCTACTCAGCGCCCTTCGCTCAGATACCGATGTTAAACTCTCCAGTACTTTGCCCACGACAGAGCCCGCCTTCCTTACCAGCTTATTAAGACGTGAGGCGTCCTTCTTCTTAATGCTTCCTCCCCAACACGCCACCACAAAGAAGAGGGCGCTCTCCACAACTGACCTATAGAACATCTTCAGCATCTCACTACAGACATTGAATGACGCCAACCTTCTTAGGAAGTACAGTCGACTCTGTGCCTTCCTGCACAAGGCATCTGTGTTGGCAGTCCAGTCTAGCTTCTCGTCTAACTGTACTCCCAGATACTTGTAGTTCTTAACCTGCTCCACACATTCTCCATTAATGATCACTGGCTCCATATGAGGCCTAGATCTCCTAAAGTCCACCACCATCTCCTTGTTCTTGGTGATATTGAGACGCAGGTAGTTTGAGTTGCACCATATCACAAAGTCCTGTATCAGTTTCCTATACTCCTCCTCCTGTCCATTCCTGACACACCCCACTATGGCCGTGTCATCAGCGAACTTTTGCACATGGCAGGACTCCGAGTTATATTGGAAGTCTGATGTGTACAGGGTGAACAGGACCGGAGAGAGTACAGTTCCCTGCGGCGCCCCTGTGCTGCTTACCACCGTATCAGACCTACAGTCTCCCAACCGCACATACTGAGGTCTACCTCTCAAGTAGTCCACTATCCAATCCACCATGTGAGAGTCTACTCCCATCTCCGTTAGTTTGTGCCTTAAGATCTTGGGCTGGATGGTGTTAAAGGCACTAGAGAAGTCAAGGAATGTAATCCTCACAGCACAACTGACCCCATCTAGGGTGAGAGAGTGATTTGTGCAGCAAATACGTGATAGCATCCTCCACTCCCACCTTCTCCTTATACGCAAACTGAAGAGGATCCTGGGCGTGCCTGGTTTGTGGCCTCAGATTCTGTATATCAGCCGCTCCATGGTCTTCATCACGTGCGACGTCAAGGCAACAGGTCTGAAGTCATTCAACTCCTTTGGTTGTGGTTTCTTCGGTACCGGGACAATACAGGATGTTTTCCACTGTCTGGGTACTCTTCTCTGCTCCAGTGCTCATGTTGAAGATGCGCTGTAGTGGTTCTCCCAGCTCAGTCGCACAGGCCCTCAGTAATCACTCTGATTACTCTGATTCACTCTGTATCTGACTGCGGGAGTGTGTGATGGGACGGTGAGGAGGGAGATTCACTCTGTATCTAACCCCGGGAGTGTGTGATGGGACGGTATGGACGGAATTTCACTCTGTGTCTGACCGCGGAACTGTGCGATGGGACGGTGTGGAGGAAGATTCACTCTGTGTCTGACCCCGGGAGTGTATGATGGGACGTTGTGCTGGGAGATTCACATTTCTTGTTCCTGATTTTCAGAGCAAGCGTGTTCCAGGGCTGGGTGAGAAATCAAGACCGATGTTATTTCATATCCGCGTTGGAACAACTTGCCATGGAGCGAAGGAATATTGTTCAAAAAAATGATGCATTGTTGCTGGAAATAAATTCAAAGGAAGAGCAGGTATGTGTACACCGAGAGAGGAGATATCCACAACAATCACAAATTCCCAAAATCAAGCACAGAGTGAATCTCTCTCCACACCGTCCCATCATACACTCCCGGGGTCAGACACAGAGTGAATCTCCGTCAATACTGACCCTTCACACCATCCCAGCGTCAGACACACATTGAAATTTACTCTCTCTCTCTCTCTCTCTCATCTCTCTCTCTCTCTCTCTCTCTCTCTCCTCTCTCTCTCTCTCTTCTCTCTCTCCTCTCTCTCTCTCTCTCTCTCCCTCTCTCTTCTCTCCACCCCTCTCTCTCTCTCTCCTCTCTCTCTCTCTCTCTCTCTCTCTCTCTCTCTCTCTCTCTCTCTCTCTCTCTCTCTCTCTCTCTCTCTCTCTCTCTCTCTCTCTCTATCTCTCTCTCTCTCATCCCACCCCCAGAGTCCCGTATTAGGCATTGAGAGAGGCTCCTTCTTGCCAGGATTTTTCCTTCTTTTTCTATCTTTCGCAGGATTTTGTTTCCAACGCACTCGGCGATGAAGACAGAACAAACTGGATTGGAAAATGCGAAGACGGGTGAGATTCGGATTTTTAACTGGGCTTTGGACTGAGTCATTAAATAGTTTGAGACCCTCTGGGGCTGTGGAATGTGACTGGGTCACGGTCGTGGATTAGATTCTGACATCAGGGCTATTGGCGAGAGTGGTGGGACAATGGCGTTAGTTTGGAGCGCGATCCGGGTCTTTCGGGAGAGCGTGGTGTCACGATCGTAGATTAGAATGTGACATAGGGCTCTGGTGATAAAGTGTGTCAGGGGGATTTGTTTGGAGACACACGGGTCTGTGGGATGTGAGGGGCTCACGATCGTTGATTTATTCTGACAGAGGGATTTGGAGCAGGTGCGTTAGTTTGGGGAGTAATACAGCCTGTGGGTATAAGGTGGGTCGGGGGATTTGTTTGGAGACACACGGGGCAGTGGGATGTGAGGGGCTCACGATCGTAGATTATATTCTGACAGAGGGATTTGGGGCAGGTGCTTAGTTTGGGGTGTGATACAGCCTGTGTGTATAAAGTGGGTCAGGGGGATTAGTTTGGAGACCGACACGGGGCTGTGTGGTTAGTGCGATGCAGTGGGATTAGATTGGTGACTGTCCTGGAGTGTCCGCCTGGAGCTGATTTGACCCTGTTGAAATTGTTTTTACCTTCTTTGTTAGGGAAGAGGCTTCTAGTATTATTCACAAGTATTCCAGTGGAAAGTCGGTCTGCGTTAAATGCGGCTCTGACGGATGGAGGGCCCATTGCAAAGGTCAACACCGTTTTATCTGCGAGAAGTCTGCACATTGGTGCACGGATATTCCTGAAAAGATCCAGGATCTCTGTCAACAGCCCGTAGGGCCAAACTGAATCACATTACAATCCGTTTTCCTGCCCCGTCTCTCTTCCCCACTCTTATCCACCTCATCCTCACATTCCCTCCTCACCGACTATGTCCCTCCCCCAACCATTCCCTCCACTACTCGCATTCCCCAACACTCTCCTACATTCCTCTTTCCCCGTCAATCTCTTTCTTTCCAGCCATCCCTTCTACTGTTCCCACACCCCCCCCCCCCACCCCGCGCACGGTTCTCCACCCCTCCTTCCCTTTTATCTCTCTCCCTCCTCTCCACCCATTCTCCTCTGCACTTTGGGACACAGATTCCCGATCGCGGAGTAAAAGACTGTGTGCATTCACTCAATCTCTGCCCCTCGAGGTTTTACACACCTCTATAATGTCACCGGTGTTCCCCAAAGAATAAACTTCTCACGCCAGCCCTGTCTTCACAGCTCAGCCACTCGAAACACGGCAACATCCTCGCAAATCTCCCTCTGCGCCCTTTCCAGCTGTACTGTCCTACAGCAGGGCGACCAGAACCGACACAGTACTCCAGGCGTGGCCTCAACAGTGTTGTACAACTGCAATGTGACCTCCCGACTCCTGTACTCAGTGAAGACCAGCGTGCCACATGTCCTGTCTGTCTGTATCGCGTGTTTGTCACCGGAATCACCATCTGATTTATTGTCTGTGACTTATATCACCTGAGAGTGATCATTTGTACAATCAGTACTGAGCAAAGACGAAAATTTAATGTAAGTTCCAAAAATTCATAAATAAAGCAAATAGGGGAATATCGAGGGTGCTCATCGAATCAGGAAACATTTAGTAATCAGATGTTGGAAGAGAAGTAACTTGTTTTAAATCGTTGAGCGCGGGTCGTCAAGCTCCTGTACCTCCTCTCCGATTTACAAATGATGTCAGGGCATTTCCCGGGTGGTAATGGTCCTCAGTAATAGATGAGGTCCCTCTTGAAGTTTTCCTTGATGGAGGGGAGGGTTTTGCCCGCGATGGAGTTGGCTGAGTCTGGAACCCTCTGCAGCCTCTGGCGACCCTGTGCGTTGCAGCCTCCACACCAGGCGGCGATGCGACAAGTCAGAATACTCTCCGCCTTACATCTGGAGAAATTCGCGAGTTTTCAATGACGGATCACATCTCCTCACCCTCCTGACATTGTAATCTCTTCTTTCAAGAAACAGACATGGACGGTGGTGAAGGTATGTGCAGAATCCGGGCTAGAATACATTCAGACTC
Source organism: Hemitrygon akajei (assembly GCF_048418815.1). NCBI lineage: Eukaryota > Metazoa > Chordata > Chondrichthyes > Myliobatiformes > Dasyatidae > Hemitrygon > Hemitrygon akajei. Next base: position 6,975,530 of record NW_027331919.1, on the reverse strand, counting down.
AGATTAGAAATAACCAAGTCTAGAGTAAATAAATCCAAAGCGGAAATCAAACTCCTACGGTTGAGCACTGAGTGTTCAACACGAGTCTTTTAGCTGCAGACATTTCACGAAGGAATGAGGTAGGCAATAACCGGCAGTCTGAGTCTTACGTGGAAAGTAACAGCTCCCCATACTCCGGGGAATGGGAGTGTCGAACTTGGATGCACGTTCCCTTGTAGGTTAAACAGCATGCTGTTCCAGAAAGCCATCACGGCTGCAGTCTATAAAGTCCTACTCAAGAATGATTCGAACAAATTGATTGTGCAAGATAAAGTTCCCCATGATTACTGCTGTTCCATTCTTACATGCCTCAGATATTCCTGTTTCCTTCCTATGACACTGTAATGATATTATTCGCTGTTCCACTGACAACTCACACCAGTGAATCTTTCCATTTACTATTCGTTATCTCTACCCAGATGGATTCGACATTCTGCTCCTTAGATCTTATCTCGTCTCTCACAATCGTCCTGACCTCATCCTGAATGAAGAGCGCTACCGGAACACCTTGACCTTCCTGCCTGTCTTTCTGTATTACCTGATATACTTGTACATTTAATTTGCAAGCTTCTCCGCCATTCAGGCAGTCCTTACACTCATTGTGCTTTTAAAATAATGTCATCCTTTTGTTTATAATTTTCTTCGCTTCATTTCACTCCACTCCTACGCTTCACTTTTATATCGTTTGATTTTCCTTCGTCTTTATCTACACTTTTCTCTTTTACTGTCTCCACACTCCGCCAGTCTGTTTTATTTCCATCCCCTACTATTTAGTTTAAATCCACAGCCCTCGTTATGCGACTCGCTGGGATCCAGGTCCTATCACGGTTCAGGTGTAGCCCGTCCCATTGGAACAGCTCCCTCTTTCCGCAATACTGGTGGCAATTTCTCATGAATTTATACCCACTTCTCTCAAACCAGTTCTTGAGTCATGCATTTACGAGGGGTGATTGATGGCCTAAGGTAGAAGGAGATGAGTTATTAACTTCAAACTTTCTGCCTTTTCACTCAAAGCGTTGAATTGCACGCGCATGTAACGAGAGCTGAATAACTCATCTCCCTCTACCTTAGATCACGAAGTTATCAATCGCCCCTGGTGTGGACCAGCTCTGCGAAGAAGGCATCCGTATGCTCCAGGACCGCTGGACGAAGCGTGTACATGCAGCAGGGGACTAAGTTGAAAAATTAATGTGCTAGGTTTTCTAATATTGACTCCTTCTAGGCCAAGAACTTAACAATCACCCATCGTAAGTCTCAGATCTTCTTTACCCTATGCTTATTTTCACGTGGTTCAGGCAGTTCTAGTTATTGTTTCTGCTTTTCCAGTTAGGCCCCAGCTGCTCGAATCCCTTCAGCAGAACCTACTTCCTTGATCGACGTCTGTTATAAATATATCTTAAACATAACCAGTTGCTTGGCTTCCACCGTCGCCTGCAGCTGCAAATTCCAGAAATTCACTCCTCTCTAGCTGAAGAAATCCCTCCTAATCTCACTAATGGATACTGGCAGTTTGTGGGCGGGGGTTCACCTAACAGATGAAAGTTACGGTGGTCCGCTCTCTGGCAGTGAGTCAGGATTCTTAAGTGTGAGGGTGAACAGCTAAAAGTCTCCTAACTGAAAAGGTAGGATTGGATTCATACTTAACTCTGAGATGCAGAAACATAAGTCACAGTTATCAGTACCACAATGGAATTTAGGGAATTACAGAGGCATGAGAGAGGAGCTTGGCCAGGTGGATTGGAGGAGTTTACTGGGGGTGATCACGGCAAAACAGAAATGGCTGGAGATTCTGGGAATAGTACACAAGGAGCAAGATAGATATGCCCGACAGAAGGAGAAGTTCTCATATGGCAGGGTTAGCCACCGCGGCTGACGATAGAAGTTAAGGACCGCATTAAAGCCAAAGGAATGATCTGTAAGGTAGTAAAAGTGTGTGGGAAGGTGGATAATGAAAAAAGTTTTCAAAAGCGGCCTTAACTCAGTGGCTGCGAAAATATCAGTGTCTATTATTATGGATAAGTTATGGAGTCTAAGGAATGATCAAGTAAATCAAAGTTGGCACAGTTTCTGTGAATACAGATCTTGCCGGACAAGCCAGTTAGAGTTCTCAGAGGGAGTAACAAACCGAGTGGACGCAGGAGAGGCAGTGGATGTGACTGTGAGTGTCTGTGAGTGCGACTCTTGCCGGACAAGCCTGTTAGAGTTCTCAGAGGGAGTAACAAACCGAGTGGACGCAGGAGAGGCAGTGGATGTCACTGTGAGTGTCTGTGAGTGTGAATCTTGCCGGACAAGCCTGTTAGAGTTTTCGGAGGGAGTAACAAACCGAGTGGACACAGGAGAGGCGGTGGATGTCACTGTGAGTGTCTGTGAGTGTGAATCTTGCCGGAAAAGCCTGTTAGAGTTCTCAGAGGGAGTAACAAACCGAGTGGACACAGGAGAGGCAGTGGATGTCACTGTGAGTGTCTGTGAGTGTGAATCTTGCCGGACAAGCCTGTTAGAGTTCTCAGAGGAAGTAACAAACCGAGTGGACACAGCAGGGGCAGTGGATGTCACTGTGAGTGTCTGTGAGTTTGAATCTTGCCGGACAAGCCTGTTAGAGTTCTCAGAGGAAGTAACAAACCGAGTGGACACAGGAGGGGCAGTGGATGTCACTGTGTGTGTCTGTGAGTGCGAATCTTGCCGGACAAGCCTGTTAGAGTTCTCAGAGGGAGTAACAAACCGAGTGGACGCAGGAGAGGAAGTGGATGTCACTGTGAGTGTCTGTGAGTGTGAATCTTGCCGGACAAGCCTGTTAGAGTTCGTGGAGGGAGTAACAAACCGAGTGGACACAGGAGAGGCGGTGGATGTCACTGTGAGTGTCTGTGAGTGTGAATCTTGCCGGAAAAGCCTGTTAATGTTCTCAGAGGGAGTAACAAACCGAGTGGACACAGGAGAGGCAGTGGATGTCACTGTGAGTGTCTGTGAGTGTGAATCTTGCCGGACAAGCCTGTTAGAGTTCTCAGAGGAAGTAACAAACCGAGTGGACACAGGAGAGGCAGTGGATGTCACTGTGAGTGTCTGTGAGTGTGAATCTTGCCGGACAAGCCTGTTAGAGTTCTCAGAGGGAGTAACAAACCGAGTGGACAGAGGAGAGGCAGTGGATGTCACTGTGAGTGTCTGTGAGTGTGAATCTTGCCGGACAAGCCTGTTAGAGTTCTCAGAGGGAGTAACAAACCGAGTGGACACAGCAGGGGCAGTGGATGTCACTGTGAGTGTCTGTGAGTTTGAATCTTGCCGGACAAGCCTGTTAGAGTTCTCAGAGGCAGTAACAAACCGAGTGGACACAGGAGAGGCAGTGGATGCCACTGTGGGTGTCTGTGAGTGTGCATCTTGCCGGACAAGCCAGTTAGAGTTCTCGGAGAGAGATACAAACCGAGTGGACACAGGAGAGGCAGTGGATGTCACTGTGAGTGTCTGTGATTGTGAATCTTGCCGGACAAGCCTGTTGGAGTTCTCGGAGAGAGTAACAAACCGAGTGGACACAGGAGAGGCAGTGGATGTTCTGTGAGTGTCTGTGAGATGGAATCTTGTTGGACAAGCCTGTTAGAGTTCTCAGAGGGAGTAACAAACCGAGTGGACACAGGAGAGGCAGTGGATGTCACTGTGAGTGTCTGTGAGTGTGAATCTTGCCGGACAAGCCTGTTAGAGTTCTCAGAGGGAGTAACAAACCGAGTGGACACAGGAGGGGCAGTGGATGTCACTGTGTGTGTCTGTGAGTGTGAATCTTGCCGGACAAGCCTGTTAGAGTTCTCACAGGGAGTAACATACCGAGTGGACACGGGAGAGGCAATGGATGTCACTGTGAGTGTCTGTGTGTGGGAATCTTGCCGGACAAGCCTGTTAGAGTTCTCTGAGGAAGTAATAAACCGAGTGGAAACAGGAGAGGCAGTGGATGTCCCTGTGAGTGTCTGTGAGTGTGAATCTTGCCGGACAAGCCTGTTAGAGTTCTCAGAGGGAGTAACAAAGCCGAGTGGACACAGGAGGGGCAGTGGATGTCACTGTGAGTGTCTGTGAGTTTGAATCTTGCCGGACAAGCCTGTTAGAGTTCTCAGAGGAAGTAACAAACCGAGTGGAAACAGGAGAGGCAGTGGATGTCACTGTGAGTGTCTGTGAGTGTGAATCTTGCCGGACAAGCCTGTTAGAGTTCTCAGAGGGAGTAACAAACCGAGTGGACACGGGAGAGGCAGTGGATGTCACTGTGAGTGTCTGTGAGTGTGAATCTTGCCGGACAAGCCTGTTAGAGTTCTCAGAGGGAGTAACAAACCGCGTGGACACAGGAGAGACAGTGGATGTCACTGTGAGTGTCTGTGAGTGTGAATCTTGCCGGACAAGCCTGTTTGAGTTCTCAAAGGGAGTAACAAACCGAGTGGACACAGGAGAGGCAGTGGATGTCACTGTGAGTGTCTGTGAGTGTGAATCTTGCCGGACAAGCCTTTTAGAGTTCTCAGAGGGAGTAACAAACCGAGTGGACACAGGAGAGGCAGTGGATGTCACTGTGAGTGTCTGTGAGTGTGAATCTTGCCGGACAAGCCTGTTAGAGTTCTCAAAGGGAGTAACAAACCGAGTGGACACAGGAGAGGCAGTGGATGTCCCTCTGAGTGTCTGTGAGTATGAATCTTGCCGGACAAGCCTTTTAGAGTTCTCAGAGGGAGTAACAAACCGAGTGGACACAGGAGGGGCAGTGGATGTCACTGTGAGTGTCTGTGAGTGCGAATCTTGCCGGACAAGCCTGTTAGAGTTCTCAGATGGAGTAACAAACCGAGTGGACACAGGAGGGGCAATGGATGTCACTCTGAGTGTCTGTGAGTTTGAATCTTGCCGGACAAGCCTGTTAGAGTTCTCAGAGGGAGTAACAAACCGAGTGGACAGAGGAGAGGCAGTGGAGGTCACTGTGAGTGTCTGTGAGTGTGAATCTTGCCGGACAAGGCTGTTAGAGTTCTCAGAGGAAGTAACAAACCGAGTGGACACAGGAGAGGCAGTGGATGCCACTGTGAGTGTCTGTGTGTGTGAATCTTGCCGGACAAGCCAGTTAGAGTTCTCAGAGGGAGTAACAAACCGAGTGGACACAGGAGGGGCAGTGGATGTCACTGTGAGTGTCTGTGTGTTTGAATCTTGCCGGACAAGCCTGTTAGAGTTCTCAGAGGGAGTAACAAACCGAGTGGACACAGGAGAGGCAGTGGAGGTCACTGTGAGTGTCTGTGAGTGTGAATCTTGCCGGACAAGCCTGTTAGAGTTCCCAGAGGGAGTAACAAACCGAGTGGACACAGGAGGGGCAGTGGATGCCACTGTGAGTGTCTGTGAGTGTAAATCTTGCCGGACCAGCCTGTTAGAGTTCTCGGAGGAAGTAACAAACCGAGTGGACACAGGAGAGGCAGTGGATGTCACTGTGAGTGTCTGTGAGTGTGAATCTTGCCGGACAAGCCTGTTAGAGTTCTCAGAGGAAGTAACAAACCGAGTGGACACAGGAGAGGCAGTGGATGTCACTGTGAGTGTCTGTGATTGTGAATCTTGCCGGACAATCCTGTTAGAGCTCTCAGAGGGAGTAACAAACCGAGTGGACACAGGAGAGGCAGTGGATGTCACTGTGAGTGTCTGTGAGTGTGAATCTTGCCGGACAAGCCTGTTAGAGTTCTCAGAGGAAGTAACAAACCGAGTGGACACAGGAGAGGCAGTGGATGTCACTGTGAGTGTCTGTGAGAGTGAATCTTGCCGGACAAGCCTGTTAGAGTTCTCAAAGGGAGTAACAAACCGAGTGGACACAGGAGAGGCAGTGGATGTCACTGTGAGTGTCTGTGAGTGTGAATCTTGCCGGACAAGCCTGTTAGAGTTCTCAGAGGAAGTAACAAACCGAGTGGACACAGGAGAGGCAGTGGATGTCACTGTGAGTGTCTGTGAGAGTGAATCTTGCCGGACAAGCCTGTTAGAGTTCGCAAAGGGAGTAACAAACCGAGTGGACACAGGAGAGGCAGTGGATGTCACTGTGAGTGTCTGTGAGAGTGAATCTTGCCGGACAAGCCTGTTAGAGTTCTCAAAGGGAGTAACAAACCGAGTGGACACAGGAGAGGCAGTGGAGGTCACTGTGAGTATCTGTGAGTGTGAATCTTGCCGGACAAGCCTGTTAGAGCTCTCAGAGGGAGTAACAAACCGAGTGGACACAGGAGAGGCAGTGGAGGTCACTGTGAGTATCTGTGAGTGTGAATCTTGCCGGACAAGCCTGTTAGAGTTCTCAGAGGGAGTAACAAACCGAGTGGACACAGGAGAGGCAGTGGATGTCACTGTGAGTGTCTATGAGGGTGAATCTTGCCGGACAAGCCTGTTAGAGTTCTCAGAGGAAGTAACAAACCGAGTGGACACAGGAGAGGCAGTGGATGTCACTGTGAGTGTCTGTGAGAGTGAATCTTGCCGGACAAGCCTGTTAGAGTTATCAAAGGGAGTAACAAACCGAGTGGACACAGGAGAGGCAGTGGATGTCACTGTGAGTGTCTGTGAGTGTGAATCTTGCCGGACAAGCCTGTTAGAGTTCTCAGAGGGAGTAACAAACCGAGTGGACACAGCAGAGGCAGTGGATGTCACTGTGAGTGTCTGTGAGATGGAATCTTGCCGGACAAGCCTGTTAGAGTTCTCAGAGGGAGTAACAAACCGAGTGGACACAGGAGAGGCAGTCTATGTCACTGTAAGTGTCTGTGAGAGTGAATCTTGCCGGACAAGCCTGTTAGAGTTCTCAGAGGGAGTAACAAACCGAGTGGACACAGAGAGGCTGTGGATGTCACAGTGAGTATCTGTGAGTGTGAATCTTGCCGGACAAGCCTGTTAGAGTTCTCAGAGGGAGTAACAAACCGTGTGGACACAGGAGAGGCAGTGGATGTCACTGTGAGTGTCTGTGAGTGTGAATCTTGCCGGACAAGCCTGTTAGAGTTCTCAGAGGAAGTAACAAACTGAGTGGACACAGGAGAGGCAGTGGATGTCACTGTGAGAGTCTGTGAGTGTGAATCTTGCCGGACAAGCCTGTTAGAGTTCCCAGAGGGAGTAACAAACCGAGTGGACACAGGAGAGGCAGTGGATGTCACTGTGAGTGTCTGTGAGTGTGAATCTTGCCGGACAAGCCTGTTAGAGTTCTCAGAGGGAGTAACAAACCGAGTGGACACAGGAGTGGGTGTCACTGCGAGTGTCTGTGAGTGCGAATCCTGCCGGACAAGCCTGTTAGAGTTCTCAGAGGGAGTAACAAACGAGTGGACACAGGAGAGGCAGTGGATGTCTCTGTGAGTGTCTGTGAGTGTGAATCTTGCCGGACAAGCCTGTTAGAGTTCTCAGAGGGAGTAACAAACCGAGTGGACACAGGAGAGGCAGTTAATGCCACTGTGAGTGTCTGTGTGTGTGAATCTTGCCGGACAAGCCAGTTAGAGTTCTCAGAGGGAGTAACAAACCGAGTGGACACAGGAGGGGCAGTGGATGTCACTGTGAGTGTCTGTGGGTTTCAATCTTGCCGGACAAGCCTGTTAGAGTTCTCAGAGGGAGTAACAAACCGAGTGGACACAGGAGAGGCAGTGGAGGTCACTGTGAGTGTCTGTGAGTGTGAATCTTGCCGGACAAGCCTGTTAGAGTTCCCAGAGGGAGTAACAAACCGAGTGGACACAGGAGGGGCAGTGGATGCCACTGTGAGTGTCTGTGAGTGTAAATCTTGCCGGACCAGCCTGTTAGAGTTCTCGGAGGAAGTAACAAACCGAGTGGACACAGGAGAGGCAGTGGATGTCACTGTGAGTGTCTGTGAGTGTGAATCTTGCCGGACAAGCCTGTTAGAGTTCTCAGAGGAAGTAACAAACCGAGTGGACACAGGAGAGGCAGTGGATGTCACTGTGAGTGTCTGTGAGTGTGAATCTTGCCGGACAAGCCTGTTAGAGTTCTCAGAGGAAGTAACAAACTGGGTGGACACAGGAGAGGCAGTGGATGTCACTGTGAGAGTCTGTGAGTGTGCATCTTGCCGGACAAGCCTGTTAGAGTTCCCAGAGGGAGTAACAAACCGAGTGGACACAGGAGTGGGTGTCACTGCGAGTGTCTGTGAGTGCGAATCCTGCCGGACAAGCCTGTTAGAGTTCTCAGAGGGAGTAACAAACGAGTGGACACAGGAGAGGCAGTGGATGTCTCTGTGAGTGTCTGTGAGTGTGAATCTTGCCGGACAAGCCTGTTAGAGTTCTCAGAGGGAGTAACAAACCGAGTGGACACAGCAGAAGCAGTGGATGTCACTGTGAGTGTCTGTGAGATGGAATCTTGCCGGACAAGCCTGTTAGAGTTCTCAGAGGGAGTAACAAACCGAGTGGACACAGGAGAGGCAGTCTATGTCACTGTAAGTGTCTGTGAGAGTGAATCTTGCCGGGCAAGCCTGTTAGAGTTCTCAGAGGGAGTAACAAACCGAGTGGACACAGAGAGGCTGTGGATGTCACAGTGAGTATCTGTGAGTGTGAATCTTGCCGGACAAGCCTGTTAGAGTTCTCAGAGGGAGTAACAAACCGAGTGGACACAGGAGAGGCAGTGGATGTCACTGTGAGTGTCTGTGAGTGTGAATCTTGCCGGACAAGCCTGTTAGAGTTCTCAGAGGAAGTAACAAACTGAGTGGACACAGGAGAGGCAGTGGATGTCACTGTGAGAGTCTGTGAGTGTGAATCTTGCCGGACAAGCCTGTTAGAGTTCCCAGAGGGAGTAACAAACCGAGTGGACACAGGAGAGGCAGTGGATGTCACTGTGAGTGTCTGTGAGTGTGAATCTTGCCGGACAAGCCTGTTAGAGTTCTCAGAGGGAGTAACAAACCGAGTGGACACAGGAGTGAGTGTCACTGCGAGTGTCTGTGAGTGCGAATCCTGCCGGACAAGCCTGTTAGAGTTCTCAGAGGGAGTAACAAACGAGTGGACACAGGAGAGGCAGTGGATGCCTCTGTGAGTGTCTGTGAGTGTGAATCTTGCCGGACAAGCCTGTTAGAGTTCTCAGAGGGAGTAACAAACCGAGTGGACACAGGAGAGGCAGTGGATGCCACTGTGAGTGTCTGTGTGTGTGAATCTTGCCGGACAAGCCAGTTAGAGTTCTCAGAGGGAGTAACAAACCGAGTGGACACAGGAGGGGCAGTGGATGTCACTGTGAGTGTCTGTGTGTTTCAATCTTGCCGGACAAGCCTGTTAGAGTTCTCAGAGGGAGTAACAAACCGAGTGGACACAGGAGAGGCAGTGGAGGTCACTGTGAGTGTCTGTGAGTGTGAATCTTGCCGGACAAGCCTGTTAGAGTTCCCAGAGGGAGTAACAAACCGAGTGGACACAGGAGGGGCAGTGGATGCCACTGTGAGTGTCTGTGAGTGTAAATCTTGCCGGACCAGCCTGTTAGAGTTCTCGGAGGAAGTAACAAACCGAGTGGACACAGGAGAGGCAGTGGATGTCACTGTGAGTGTCTGCGAGAGTGAATCTTGCCGGACAAGCCTGTTAGAGTTCTCAAAGGGAGTAACAAACCGAGTGGACACAGGAGAGGCAGTGGATGTCACTGTGAGTGTCTGTGAGTGTGAATCTTGCCGGACAAGCCTGTTGGAGTTCTCAGAGGGAGTAACACACCGAGTGGACACAGGAGAGGCAGTGGATGTCACTGTGAGTGTCTGTGAGTGTGAATCTTGCCGGACAAGCCTGTTAGAGTTCTCAGAGGGAGTAACAAACCGGGTGGACACAGGAGAGGCAGTGGATGTCACTGTGAGTGTCTATGAGGGTGAATCTTGCCGGACAAGCCTGTTAGAGTTCTCAGAGGAAGTAACAAACCGAGTGGACACAGGAGAGGCAGTGGATGTCACTGTGAGTGTCTGTGAGAGTGAATCTTGCCGGACAAGCCTGTTAGAGTTCTCAGAGGGAGTAACAAACCGGGTGGACACAGGAGAGGCAGTGGATGTCACTGTGAGTGTCTATGAGGGTGAATCTTGCCGGACAAGCCTGTTAGAGTTCTCAGAGGAAGTAACAAACCGAGTGGACACAGGAGAGGCAGTGGATGTCACTGTGAGTGTCTGTGAGAGTGAATCTTGCCGGACAAGCCTGTTAGAGTTCTCAAAGGGAGTAACAAACCGAGTGGACACAGGAGAGGCAGTGGATGTCACTGTGAGTGTCTGTGAGTGTGAATCTTGCCGGACAAGCCTGTTAGAGTTCTCAGAGGGAGTAACAAACCGAGTGGACACAGCAGAGGCAGTGGATGTCACTGTGAGTGTCTGTGAGATGGAATCTTGCCGGACTTGCCTGTTAGAGTTCTCAGAGGGAGTAACAAACCGAGTGGACACAGGAGAGGCAGTCTATGTCACTGTAAGTGTCTGTGAGAGTGAATCTTGCCGGACAAGCCTGTTAGAGTTCTCAGAGGGAGTAACAAACCGAGTGGACACAGAGAGGCTGTGGATGTCACAGTGAGTATCTGTGAGTGTGAATCTTGCCGGACAAGCCTGTTAGAGTTCTCAGAGGGAGTAACAAACCGAGTGGACACAGGAGAGGCAGTGGATGTCACTGTGAGTGTCTGTGAGTGTGAATCTTGCCGGACAAGCCTGTTAGAGTTCTCAGAGGAAGTAACAAACTGGGTGGACACAGGAGAGGCAGTGGATGTCACTGTGAGAGTCTGTGAGTGTGCATCTTGCCGGACAAGCCTGTTAGAGTTCCCAGAGGGAGTAACAAACCGAGTGGACACAGGAGTGGGTGTCACTGCGAGTGTCTGTGAGTGCGAATCCTGCCGGACAAGCCTGTTAGAGTTCTCAGAGGGAGTAACAAACGAGTGGACACAGGAGAGGCAGTGGATGTCTCTGTGAGTGTCTGTGAGTGTGAATCTTGCCGGACAAGCCTGTTAGAGTTCTCAGAGGGAGTAACAAACCGAGTGGACACAGCAGAAGCAGTGGATGTCACTGTGAGTGTCTGTGAGATGGAATCTTGCCGGACAAGCCTGTTAGAGTTCTCAGAGGGAGTAACAAACCGAGTGGACACAGGAGAGGCAGTCTATGTCACTGTAAGTGTCTGTGAGAGTGAATCTTGCCGGGCAAGCCTGTTAGAGTTCTCAGAGGGAGTAACAAACCGAGTGGACACAGAGAGGCTGTGGATGTCACAGTGAGTATCTGTGAGTGTGAATCTTGCCGGACAAGCCTGTTAGAGTTCTCAGAGGGAGTAACAAACCGAGTGGACACAGGAGAGGCAGTGGATGTCACTGTGAGTGTCTGTGAGTGTGAATCTTGCCGGACAAGCCTGTTAGAGTTCTCAGAGGAAGTAACAAACTGAGTGGACACAGGAGAGGCAGTGGATGTCACTGTGAGAGTCTGTGAGTGTGAATCTTGCCGGACAAGCCTGTTAGAGTTCCCAGAGGGAGTAACAAACCGAGTGGACACAGGAGAGGCAGTGGATGTCACTGTGAGTGTCTGTGAGTGTGAATCTTGCCGGACAAGCCTGTTAGAGTTCTCAGAGGGAGTAACAAACCGAGTGGACACAGGAGTGGGTGTCACTGCGAGTGTCTGTGAGTGCGAATCCTGCCGGACAAGCCTGTTAGAGTTCTCAGAGGGAGTAACAAACGAGTGGACACAGGAGAGGCAGTGGATGTCTCTGTGAGTGTCTGTGAGTGTGAATCTTGCCGGACAAGCCTGTTAGAGTTCTCAGAGGGAGTAACAAACCGAGTGGACACAGGAGAGGCAGTGGATGCCACTGTGAGTGTCTGTGTGTGTGAATCTTGCCGGACAAGCCAGTTAGAGTTCTCAGAAGGAGTAACAAACCGAGTGGACACAGGAGGGGCAGTGGATGTCACTGTGAGTGTCTGTGGGTTTCAATCTTGCCGGACAAGCCTGTTAGAGTTCTCAGAGGGAGTAACAAACCGAGTGGACACAGGAGAGGCAGTGGAGGTCACTGTGAGTGTCTGTGAGTGTGAATCTTGCCGGACAAGCCTGTTAGAGTTCCCAGAGGGAGTAACAAACCGAGTGGACACAGGAGGGGCAGTGGATGCCACTGTGAGTGTCTGTGAGTGTAAATCTTGCCGGACCAGCCTGTTAGAGTTCTCGGAGGAAGTAACAAACCGAGTGGACACAGGAGAGGCAGTGGATGTCACTGTGAGTGTCTGTGAGCGTGAATCCTGCCGGACAAGCCTCTTAGAGTTCTCAGAGGAAGTAACAAACCGAGTGGACACAGGAGAGGCAGTGGATGTCACTGTGAGTGTCTGTGATTGTGAATCTTGCCGGACAATCCTGTTAGAGCTCTCAGAGGGAGTAACAAACCGAGTGGACACAGGAGAGGCAGTGGATGTCACTGTGAGTGTCTGTGAGTGTGAATCTTGCCGGACAAGCCTGTTAGAGTTCTCAGAGGGAGTAACAAACCGAGTGGACACAGGAGAGGCAGTGGATGTCACTGTGAGTGTCTGTGAGAGTGAATCTTGCCGGACAAGCCTGTTAGAGTTCTCAAAGGGAGTAACAAACCGAGTGGACACAGGAGAGGCAGTGGATGTCACTGTGAGTGTCTGTGAGTGTGAATCTTGCCGGACAAGCCTGTTAGAGTTCTCAGAGGGAGTTACAAACCGAGTGGACACAGCAGAGGCAGTGGATGTCACTGTGAGTGTCTGTGAGATGGAATCTTGCCGGACAAGCCTGTTAGAGTTCTCAGAGGGAGTAACAAACCGAGTGGACACAGGAGAGGCATTCTATGTCACTGTAAGTGTCTGTGAGAGTGAATCTTGCGGGACAAGCCTGTTAGAGTTCTCAGAGGGAGTAACAAACCGAGTGGACACAGAGAGGCTGTGGATGTCACAGTGAGTATCTGTGAGTGTGAATCTTGCCGGACAAGCCTGTTAGAGTTCTCAGAGGGAGTAACAAACCGAGTGGACACAGGAGAGGCAGTGGATGTCACTGTGAGTGTCTGTGAGTGTGAATCTTGCCGGACAAGCCTGTTAGAGTTCTCAGAGGAAGTAACAAACTGAGTGGACACAGGAGAGGCAGTGGATGTCACTGTGAGAGTCTGTGAGTGTGAATCTTGCCGGACAAGCCTGTTAGAGTTCCCAGAGGGAGTAACAAACCGAGTGGACACAGGAGAGGCAGTGGATGTCACTGTGAGTGTCTGTGAGTGTGAATCTTGCCGGACAAGCCTGTTAGAGTTCTCAGAGGGAGTAACAAACCGAGTGGACACAGGAGTGGGTGTCACTGCGAGTGTCTGTGAGTGCGAATCCTGCCGGACAAGCCTGTTAGAGTTCTCAGAGGGAGTAACAAACGAGTGGACACAGGAGAGGCAGTGGATGTCTCTGTGAGTGTCTGTGAGTGTGAATCTTGCCGGACAAGCCTGTTAGAGTTCTCAGAGGGAGTAACAAACCGAGTGGACACAGGAGAGGCAGTGGATGCCACTGTGAGTGTCTGTGTGTGTGAATCTTGCCGGACAAGCCAGTTAGAGTTCTCAGAGGGAGTAACAAACCGAGTGGACACAGGAGGGGCAGTGGATGTCACTGTGAGTGTCTGTGTGTTTCAATCTTGCCGGACAAGCCTGTTAGAGTTCTCAGAGGGAGTAACAAACCGAGTGGACACAGGAGAGGCAGTGGAGGTCACTGTGAGTGTCTGTGAGTGTGAATCTTGCCGGACAAGCCTGTTAGAGTTCCCAGAGGGAGTAACAAACCGAGTGGACACAGGAGGGGCAGTGGATGCCACTGTGAGTGTCTGTGAGTGTAAATCTTGCCGGACCAGCCTGTTAGAGTTCTCGGAGGAAGTAACAAACCGAGTGGACACAGGAGAGGCAGTGGATGTCACTGTGAGTGTCTGTGAGAGTGAATCTTGCCGGACAAGCCTGTTAGAGTTCTCAAAGGGAGTAACAAACCGAGTGGACACAGGAGAGGCAGTGGATGTCACTGTGAGTGTCTGTGAGTGTGAATCTTGCCGGACAAGCCTGTTAGAGTTCTCAGAGGGAGTAACAAACCGAGTGGACACAGGAGAGGCAGTGGATGTCACTGTGAGTGTCTATGAGGGTGAATCTTGCCGGACAAGCCTGTCACAGTTCTCAGAGGAAGTAACAAACCGAGTGGACACAGGAGAGGCAGTGGATGTCACTGTGAGTGTCTGTGAGAGTGAATCTTGCCGGACAAGCCTGTTAGAGTTCTCAAAGGGAGTAAGAAACCGAGTGGACACAGGAGAGGCAGTGGATGTCACTGTGAGTGTCTGTGAGTGTGAATCTTGCCGGACAAGCCTGATAGAGTTCTCAGAGGGAGTAACAAACCGAGTGGACACAGCAGAGGCAGTGGATGTCACTGTGAGTGTCTGTGAGATGGTATCTTGCCGGACAAGCCTGTTAGAGTTCTCAGAGGGAGTAACAAACCGAGTGGACACAGGAGAGGCAGTCTATGTCACTGTAAGTGTCTGTGAGAGTGAATCTTGCGGAACAGCCTGTTAGAGTTCTCAGAGGGAGTAACAAACCGAGTGGACACAGAGAGGCTGTGGATGTCACAGTGAGTATCTGTGAGTGTGAATCTTGCCGGACAAGCCTGTTAGAGTTCTCAGAGGGAGTAACAAACCGAGTGGACACAGGAGAGGCAGTGGATGTCACTGTGAGTGTCTGTGAGTGTGAATCTTGCCGGACAAGCCTGTTAGAGTTCTCAGAGGAAGTAACAAACTGAGTGGACACAGGAGAGGCAGTGGATGTCACTGTGAGAGTCTGTGAGTGTGAATCTTGCCGGACAAGCCTGTTAGAGTTCCCAGAGGGAGTAACAAACCGAGTGGACACAGGAGAGGCAGTGGATGTCACTGTGAGTGTCTGTGAGTGTGAATCTTGCCGGACAAGCCTGTTAGAGTTCTCAGAGGGAGTAACAAACCGAGTGGACAGAGGAGTGGGTGTCACTGCGAGTGTCTGTGAGTGCGAATCCTGCCGGACAAGCCTGTTAGAGTTCTCAGAGGGAGTAACAAACGAGTGGATACAGGAGAGGCAGTGGATGTCTCTGTGAGTGTCTGTGAGTGTGAATCTTGCCGGACAAGCCTGTTAGAGTTCTCAGAGGGAGTAACAAACCGAGTGGACACAGCAGAGGCAGTGGATGTCACTGTGAGTGTCTGTGAGATGGAATCTTGCCGGACAAGCCTGTTAGAGTTCTCAGAGGGAGTAACAAACCGAGTGGACACAGGAGAGGCAGTCTATGTCACTGTAAGTGTCTGTGAGAGTGAATCTTGCCGGGCAAGCCTGTTAGAGTTCTCAGAGGGAGTAACAAACCGAGTGGACACAGAGAGGCTGTGGATGTCACAGTGAGTATCTGTGAGTGTGAATCTTGCCGGACAAGCCTGTTAGAGTTCTCAGAGGGAGTAACAAACCGAGTGGACACAGGAGAGGCAGTGGATGTCACTGTGAGTGTCTGTGAGTGTGAATCTTGCCGGACAAGCCTGTTAGAGTTCTCAGAGGAAGTAACAAACTGAGTGGACACAGGAGAGTCAGTGGATGTCACTGTGAGAGTCTGTGAGTGTGAATCTTGCCGGACAAGCCTGTTAGAGTTCTCAGAGGGAGTAACAAACGAGTGGACACAGGAGAGGCAGTGGATGTCTCTGTGAGTGTCTGTGAGTGTGAATCTTGCCGGACAAGCCTGTTAGAGTTCTCAGAGGGAGTAACAAACCGAGTGGACACAGGAGAGGCAGTGGATGCCACTGTGAGTGTCTGTGTGTGTGAATCTTGCCGGACAAGCCAGTTAGAGTTCTCAGAGGGAGTAACAAACCGAGTGGACACAGGAGGGGCAGTGGATGTCACTGTGAGTGTCTGTGTGTTTCAATCTTGCCGGACAAGCCTGTTAGAGTTCTCAGAGGGAGTAACAAACCGAGTGGACACAGGAGAGGCAGTGGAGGTCACTGTGAGTGTCTGTGAGTGTGAATCTTGCCGGACAAGCCTGTTAGAGTTCCCAGAGGGAGTAACAAACCGAGTGGACACAGGAGGGGCAGTGGATGCCACTGTGAGTGTCTGTGAGTGTAAATCTTGCCGGACCAGCCTGTTAGAGTTCTCGGAAGAAGTAACAAACCGAGTGGACACAGGAGAGGCAGTGGATGTCACTGTGAGTGTCTGTGAGAGTGAATCTTGCCGGACAAGCCTGTTAGAGTTCTCAAAGGGAGTAACAAACCGAGTGGACACAGGAGAGGCAGTGGATGTCACTGTGAGTGTCTGTGAGTGTGAATCTTGCCGGACAAGCCTGTTAGAGTTCTCAGAGGGAGTAACAAACCGAGTGGACACAGGAGAGGCAGTGGATGTCACTGTGAGTGTCTATGAGGGTGAATCTTGCCGGACAAGCCTGTTAGAGTTCTCAGAGGAAGTAACAAACCGAGTGGACACAGGAGAGGCAGTGGATGTCACTGTGTGTGTCTGTGAGAGTGAATCTTGCCGGACAAGCCTGTTAGAGTTCTCAAAGGGAGTAACAAACCGAGTGGACACAGGAGAGGCAGTGGATGTCACTGTGAGTGTCTGTGAGTGTGAATCTTGCCGGACAAGCCTGTTAGAGTTCTCAGAGGGAGTAACAAACCGAGTGGACACAGCAGAGGCAGTGGATGTCACTGTGAGTGTCTGTGAGATGGTATCTTGCCGGACAAGCCTGTTAGAGTTCTCAGAGGGAGTAACAAACCGAGTGGACACAGGAGAGGCAGTCTATGTCACTGTAAGTGTCTGTGAGAGTGAATCTTGCGGAACAGCCTGTTAGAGTTCTCAGAGGGAGTAACAAACCGAGTGGACACAGAGAGGCTGTGGATGTCACAGTGAGTATCTGTGAGTGTGAATCTTGCCGGACAAGCCTGTTAGAGTTCTCAGAGGGAGTAACAAACCGAGTGGACACAGGAGAGGCAATGGATGTCACTGTAAGTGTCTGTGAGTGTGAATCTTGCCGGACAAGCCTGTTAGAGTTCTCAGAGGAAGTAACAAACTGAGTGGACACAGGAGAGGCAGTGGATGTCACTGTGAGAGTCTGTGAGTGTGAATCTTGCCGGACAAGCCTGTTAGAGTTCCCAGAGGGAGTAACAAACCGAGTGGACACAGGAGAGGCAGTGGATGTCACTGTGAGTGTCTGTGAGTGTGAATCTTGCCGGACAAGCCTGTTAGAGTTCTCAGAGGGAGTAACAAACCGAGTGGACAGAGGAGTGGGTGTCACTGCGAGTGTCTGTGAGTGCGAATCCTGCCGGACAAGCCTGTTAGAGTTCTCAGAGGGAGTAACAAACGAGTGGACACAGGAGAGGCAGTGGATGTCTCTGTGAGTGTCTGTGAGTGTGAATCTTGCCGGACAAGCCTGTTAGAGTTCTCAGAGGGAGTAACAAACCGAGTGGACACAGCAGAGGCAGTGGATGTCACTGTGAGTGTCTGTGAGATGGAATCTTGCCGGACAAGCCTGTTAGAGTTCTCAGAGGGAGTAACAAACCGAGTGGACACAGGAGAGGCAGTCTATGTCACTGTAAGTGTCTGTGAGAGTGAATCTTGCCGGGCAAGCCTGTTAGAGTTCTCAGAGGGAGTAACAAACCGAGTGGACACAGGAGTGGGTGTCACTGCGAGTGTCTGTGAGTGCGAATCCTGCCGGACAAGCCTGTTAGAGTTCTCAGAGGGAGTAACAAACGAGTGGACACAGGAGAGGCAGTGGATGTCTCTGTGAGTGTCTGTGAGTGTGAATCTTGCCGGACAAGCCGGTTAGAGTTCTCAGAGGGAGTAACAAACCGAGTGGACACAGGAGAGGCAGTGGATGCCACTGTGAGTGTCTGTGTGTGTGAATCTTGCCGGACAAGCCAGTTAGAGTTCTCAGAGGGAGTAACAAACCGAGTGGACACAGGAGGGGCGGTGGATGTCACTGTGAGTGTCTGTGTGTTTCAATCTTGCCGGACAAGCCTGTTAGAGTTCTCAGAGGGAGTAACAAACCGAGTGGACACAGGAGAGGCAGTGGAGGTCACTGTGAGTGTCTGTGAGTGTGAATCTTGCCGGACAAGCCTGTTAGAGTTCCCAGAGGGAGTAACAAACCGAGTGGACACAGGAGGGGCAGTGGATGCCACTGTGAGTGACTGTGAGTGTAAATCTTGCCGGACCAGCCTGTTAGAGTTCTCGGAGGAAGTAACAAACCGAGTGGACACAGGAGAGGCAGAGGATGTCACTGTGAGTGTCTGTGAGTGTGAATCTTGCCGGACAAGCCTGTTAGAGTTCTCAGAGGAAGTAACAAACCGAGTGGACACAGGAGAGGCAGTGGATGTCACTGTGAGTGTCTGTGATTGTGAATCTTGCCGGACAATCCTGTTAGAGCTCTCAGAGGGAGTAACAAACCGAGTGGACACAGGAGAGGCAGTGGATGTCACTGTGAGTGTCTGTGAGTGTGAGTCTTGCCGGACAAGCCTGTTAGAGTTCTCAGAGGAAGTAACAAACCGAGTGGACACAGGAGAGGCAGTGGATGTCACTGTGAGTGTCTGTGAGAGTGAATCTTGCCGGACAAGCCTGTTAGAGTTCTCAAAGGGAGTAACAAACCGAGTGGACACAGGAGAGGCAGTGGATGTCACTGTGAGTGTCTGTGAGTGTGAATCTTGCCGGACAAGCCTGTTAGAGTTCTCAGAGGAAGTAACAAACCGAGTGGACACAGGAGAGGCAGTGGATGTCACTGTGAGTGTCTGTGAGAGTGAATCTTGCCGGACAAGCCTGTTAGAGTTCTCAAAGGGAGTAACAAACCGAGTGGACACAGGAGAGGCAGTGGATGTCACTGTGAGTGTCTGTGAGAGTGAATCTTGCCGGACAAGCCTGTTAGAGTTCTCAAAGGGAGTAACAAACCGAGTGGACACAGGAGAGGCAGTGGATGTCACTGTGAGTGTCTGTGAGTGTGAATCTTGCCGGACAAGCCTGTTAGAGTTCTCAGAGGGAGTAACAAACCGAGTGGACACAGGAGAGGCAGTGGATGTCACTGTGAGTGTCTATGAGGGTGAATCTTGCCGGACAAGCCTGTTAGAGTTCTCAGAGGAAGTAACAAACCGAGTGGACACAGGAGAGGCAGTGGATGTCACTGTGAGTGTCTGTGAGAGTGAATCTTGCCGGACAAGCCTGTTAGAGTTCTCAAAGGGAGTAACAAACCGAGTGGACACAGGAGAGGCAGTGGATGTCACTGTGAGTGTCTGTGAGTGTGAATCTTGCCGGACAAGCCTGTTAGAGTTCTCAGAGGGAGTAACAAACCGAGTGGACACAGGAGAGGCAGTGGATGTCACTGTGAGTGTCTGTGAGAGTGAATCTTGCCGGACAAGCCTGTTAGAGTTCTCAAAGGGAGTAACAAACCGAGTGGACACAGGAGAGGCAGTGGATGTCACTGTGAGTGTCTGTGAGTGTGAATCTTGCCGGACAAGCCTGTTAGAGTTCTCAGAGGGAGTAACAAACCGAGTGGACACAGGAGAGGCAGTGGATGTCACTGTGAGTGTCTATGAGGGTGAATCTTGCCGGACAAGCCTGTTAGAGTTCTCAGAGGAAGTAACAAACCGAGTGGACACAGGAGAGGCAGTGGATGTCACTGTGAGTGTCTGTGAGAGTGAATCTTGCCGGACAAGCCTGTTAGAGTTCTCAAAGGGAGTAACAAACCGAGTGGACACAGGAGAGGCAGTGGATGTCACTGTGAGTGTCTGTGAGTGTGAATCTTGCCGGACAAGCCTGTTAGAGTTCTCAGAGGGAGTAACAAACCGAGTGGACACAGGAGAGGCAGTGGATGTCACTGTGAGTGTCTGTGAGATGGAATCTTGCCGGACAAGCCTGTTAGAGTTCTCAGAGGGAGTAACAAACCGAGTGGACACAGGAGAGGCAGTCTATGTCACTGTAAGTGTCTGTGAGAGTGAATCTTGCCGGACAAGCCTGTTAGAGTTCTCAGAGGGAGTAACAAACCGAGTGGACACAGAGAGGCTGTGGATGTCACAGTGAGTATCTGTGAGTGTGAATCTTGCCGGACAAGCCTGTTAGAGTTCTCAGAGGGAGTAACAAACCGAGTGGACACAGGAGAGGCAGTGGATGTCACTGTGAGTGTCTGTGAGTGTGAATCTTGCCGGACAAGCCTGTTAGAGTTCTCAGAGGAAGTAACAAACTGAGTGGACACAGGAGAGGCAGTGGATGTCACTGTGAGAGTCTGTGAGTGTGAATCTTGCCGGACAAGCCTGTTAGAGTTCCCAGAGGGAGTAACAAACCGAGTGGACACAGGAGAGGCAGTGGATGTCACTGTGAGTGTCTGTGAGTGTGAATCTTGCCGGACAAGCCTGTTAGAGTTCTCAGAGGGAGTAACACACCGAGTGGACACAGGAGTGGGTGTCACTGCGAGTGTCTGTGAGTGCGAATCCTACCGGACAAGCCTGTTAGAGTTCTCAGAGGGAGTAACAAACGAGTGGACACAGGAGAGGCAGTGGATGTCTCTGTGAGTGTCTGTGAGTGTGAATCTTGCCGGACAAGCCTGTTAGAGTTCTCAGAGGGAGTAACAAACCGAGTGGACACAGGAGAGGCAGTGGATGTCACTGTGAGTGTCTGTGAGTGTGAACCTTGCCGCACAAGCCTGTTGGAGTTCTCAGAGGAAGTAACAAACCGAGTGGACACAGGAGAGGCAGTGGATGTCCCTGTGAGTGTCTGTGAGTGTGAATCTTGCCGGACAAGCCTGTTAGAGTTCTCAGATGGAGTAACAAACCGAGTGGACACAGGAGTGGGTGTCACTGTGAGTGTCTGTGAGTTTGAATCTTGCCGGACAAGCCTGTTAGAGTTCTCAGAGGGCGTAACAAACCGAGTGGACACAGGAGAGGCAGGGGATGCCACTGTAAGTGTCTGTGAGTGTGAATCTTGCCGGACAAGCCTGTTGGAGTTCTCAGAGGGAGTAACAAACCGAGTGGACACAGGAGAGGCAGTGGATGTCACTGTGAGTGTCTGTGAGTCTGAATCTTGCCGGACAAGCCTGCTAGAGTTCTCAGAGGGAGTAACAAACGAGTGGACACAGGAGAGGCAGTGGATGTCTCTGTGAGTGTCTGTGAGTGTGAATCTTGCCGGACAAGCCTGTTAGAGTTCTCAGAGGGAGTAACAAACCGAGTGGACACAGGAGAGGCAGTGGATGTCACTGTGAGTGTCTGTGAGTGTGAACCTTGCCGCACAAGCCTGTTGGAGTTCTCAGAGGAAGTAACAAACCGAGTGGACACAGGAGAGGCAGTGGATGTCCCTGTGAGTGTCTGTGAGTGTGAATCTTGCCGGACAAGCCTGTTAGAGTTCTCAGATGGAGTAACAAACCGAGTGGACACAGGAGTGGGTGTCACTGTGAGTGTCTGTGAGTTTGAATCTTGCCGGACAAGCCTGTTAGAGTTCTCAGAGGGCGTAACAAACCGAGTGGACACAGGAGAGGCAGTGGATGCCACTGTAAGTGTCTGTGAGTGTGAATCTTGCCGGACAAGCCTGTTGGAGTTCTCAGAGGGAGTAACAAACCGAGTGGACACAGGAGAGGCAGTGGATGTCACTGTGAGTGTCTGTGAGTGTGAATCTTGCCGGACAAGCCTGTTAGAGTTCTCAGAGGGAGTAACAAACCGAGTGGACACAGGAGAGGCAGTGGATGTCACTGTGAGTGTCTGTGAGATGGAATCTTGCCGGACAAGCCTGTTAGAGTTCTCAGAGGGAGTAACAAACCGAGTGGACACAGGAGAGGCAGTCTATGTCACTGTAAGTGTCTGTGAGAGTGAATCTTGCCGGACAAGCCTGTTAGAGTTCTCAGAGGGAGTAACAAACCGAGTGGACACAGAGAGGCTGTGGAGGTCACAGTGAGTATCTGTGAGTGTGAATCTTGCCGGACAAGCCTGTTAGAGTTCTCAGAGGGAGTAACAAACCGAGTGGACACAGGAGAGGCAGTGGATGTCACTGTGAGTGTCTGTGAGTATGAATCTTGCCGGACAAGCCTGTTAGAGTTCTCAGAGGAAGTAACAAACTGAGTGGACACAGGAGAGGCAGTGGATGTCACTGTGAGAGTCTGTGAGTGTGAATCTTGCCGGACAAGCCTGTTAGAGTTCCCAGAGGGAGTAACAAACCGAGTGGACACAGGAGAGGCAGTGGATGTCACTGTGAGTGTCTGTGAGTGTGAATCTTGCCGGACAAGCCTGTTAGAGTTCTCAGAGGGAGTAACAAACCGAGTGGACACAGGAGTGGGTGTCACTGCGAGTGTCTGTGAGTGCGAATCCTGCCGGACAAGCCTGTTAGAGTTCTCAGAGGGAGTAACAAACGAGTGGACACAGGAGAGGCAGTGGATGTCTCTGTGAGTGTCTGTGAGTGTGAATCTTGCCGGACAAGCCTGTTAGAGTTCTCAGAGGGAGTAACAAACCGAGTGGACACAGGAGAGGCAGTGGATGCCACTGTGAGTGTCTGTGTGTGTGAATCTTGCCGGACAAGCCTGTTAGAGTTCTCAGAGGGAGTAACAAACCGAGTGGACACAGGAGGGGCAGTGGATGTCACTGTGAGTGTCTGTGAGTGTGAATCTTGCCGGTCAAGCCTGTTAGAGTTCTCAGAGGAAGTAACAAACCGAGTGGACACAGGAGTGGGTGTCACTGCGAGTGTCTGTGAGTGCGAATCCTGCCGGACAAGCCTGTTAGAGTTCTCAGAGGGAGTAACAAACGAGTGGACACATGAGAGGCAGTGGATGTCTCTGTGAGTGTCTGTGAGTGTGAATCTTGCCGGACAAGCCTGTTAGAGTTCTCAGAGAGTGTAACAAACCGAGTGGACACAGCAGAGGCAGTGGATGTCACTGTGAGTGTCTGTGAGATGGAATCTTGCCGGACAAGCCGGTTAGAGTTCTCAGAGGGAGTAACAAACCGGGTGGACACAGGAGAGGCAGTCTATGTCACTGTAAGTGTCTGTGAGAGTGAATCTTGCCGGGCAAGCCTGTTAGAGTTCTCAGAGGGAGTAACAAACCGAGTGGACACAGAGAGGCTGTGGATGTCACAGTGAGTATCTGTGAGTGTGAATCTTGCCGGACAAGCCTGTTAGAGTTCTCAGAGGGAGTAACAAACCGAGTGGACACAGGAGAGGCAGTGGATGTCACTGTGAGTGTCTGTGAGTGTGAATCTTGCCGGACAAGCCTGTTAGAGTTCTCAGAGGAAGTAACAAACTGAGTGGACACAGGAGAGGCAGTGGATGTCACTGTGAGAGTCTGTGAGTGTGAATCTTGCCGGACAAGCCTGTTAGAGTTCCCAGAGGGAGTAACAAACCGAGTGGACACAGGAGAGGCAGTGGATGTCACTGTGAGTGTCTGTGAGTGTGAATCTTGCCGGACAAGCCTGTTAGAGTTCTCAGAGGGAGTAACAAACCGAGTGGACACCGGAGTGGGTGTCACTGCGAGTGTCTGTGAGTGCGAATCCTGCCGGACAAGCCTGTTAGAGTTCTCAGAGGGAGTAACAAACGAGTGGACACAGGAGAGGCAGTGGATGTCTCTGTGAGTGTCTGTGAGTGTGAATCTTGCCGGACAAGCCTGTTAGAGTTCTCAGAGGGAGTAACAAACCGAGTGGACACAGGAGAGGCAGTGGATGCCACTGTGAGTGTCTGTGTGTGTGAATCTTGCCGGACAAGCCAGTTAGAGTTCTCAGAGGGAGTAACAAACCGAGTGGACACAGGAGGGGCAGTGGATGTCACTGTGAGTGTCTGTGTGTTTCAATCTTGCCGGACAAGCCTGTTAGAGTTCTCAGAGGGAGTAACAAACCGAGTGGACACAGGAGAGGCAGTGGAGGTCACTGTGAGTGTCTGTGAGTGTGAATCTTGCCGGACAAGCCTGTTAGAGTTCCCAGAGGGAGTAACAAACCGAGTGGACACAGGAGGGGCAGTGGATGCCACTGTGAGTGTCTGTGAGTGTAAATCTTGCCGGACCAGCCTGTTAGAGTTCTCGGAGGAAGTAACAAACCGAGTGGACACAGGAGAGGCAGAGGATGTCACTGTGAGTGTCTGTGAGTGTGAATCTTTCCGGACAAGCCTGTTAGAGTTCTCAGAGGAAGTAACAAACCGAGTGGACACAGGAGAGGCAGTGGATGTCACTGTGAGTGTCTGTGATTGTGAATCTTGCCGGACAATCCTGTTAGAGCTCTCAGAGGGAGTAGCAAACCGAGTGGACACAGGAGAGGCAGTGGATGTCACTGTGAGTGTCTGTGAGTGTGAGTCTTGCCGGACAAGCCTGTTAGAGTTTTCAGAGGAAGTAACAAACCGAGTGGACACAGGAGAGGCAGTGGATGTCACTGTGAGTGTCTGTGAGAGTGAATCTTGCCGGACAAGCCTGTTAGAGTTCTCAAAGGGAGTAACAAACCGAGTGGACACAGGAGAGGCAGTGGATGTCACTGTGAGTGTCTGTGAGTGTGAATCTTGCCGGACAAGCCTGTTAGAGTTCTCAGAGGAAGTAACAAACCGAGTGGACACAGGAGAGGCAGTGGATGTCACTGTGAGTGTCTGTGAGAGTGAATCTTGCCGGACAAGCCTGTTAGAGTTCTCAAAGGGAGTAACAAACCGAGTGGACACAGGAGAGGCAGTGGATGTCACTGTGAGTGTCTGTGAGAGTGAATCTTGCCGGACAAGCCTGTTAGAGTTCTCAAAGGGAGTAACAAACCGAGTGGACACAGGAGAGGCAGTGGATGTCACTGTGAGTGTCTGTGAGTGTGAATCTTGCCGGACAAGCCTGTTAGAGTTCTCAGAGGGAGTAACAAACCGAGTGGACACAGGAGAGGCAGTGGATGTCACTGTGAGTGTCTGTGAGATGGAATCTTGCCGGACAAGCCTGTTAGAGTTCTCAGAGGGAGTAACAAACCGAGTGGACACAGGAGAGGCAGTCTATGTCACTGTAAGTGTCTGTGAGAGTGAATCTTGCCGGACAAGCCTGTTAGAGTTCTCAGAGGGAGTAACAAACCGAGTGGACACAGGAGAGGCAGTGGATGTCACTGTGAGTGTCTGTGAGTGTGAATCTTGCCGGACAAGCCTGTTAGAGTTCTCAGATGGAGTAACAAACCGAGTTGACACAGGAGTGGGTGTCACTGTGAGTGTCTGTGAGTTTGAATCTTGCCGGACAAGCCTGTTAGAGTTCTCAGAGGGCGTAACAAACCGAGTGGACACAGGAGAGGCAGTGGATGCCACTGTAAGTGTCTGTGAGTGTGAATCTTGCCGGACAAGCCTGTTGGAGTTCTCAGAGTGAGTAACAAACCGAGTGGACACAGGAGAGGCAGTGGATGTCACTGTGAGTGTCTGTGAGTGTGAATCTTGCCGGACAAGCCTGTTAGAGTTCTCAGAGGGAGTAACAAACGAGTGGACACAGGAGAGGCAGTGGATGTCTCTGTGAGTGTCTGTGAGTGTGAATCTTGCCGGACAAGCCTGTTAGAGTTCTCAGAGGGAGTAACAAACCGAGTGGACACAGGAGAGGCAGTGGATGTCACTGTGAGTGTCTGTGAGTGTGAACCTTGCCGCACAAGCCTGTTGGAGTTCTCAGAGGAAGTAACAAACCGAGTGGACACAGGAGAGGCAGTGGATGTCCCTGTGAGTGTCTGTGAGTGTGAATCTTGCCGGACAAGCCTGTTAGAGTTCTCAGATGGAGTAACAAACCGAGTGGACACAGGAGTGGGTGTCACTGTGAGTGTCTGTGAGTTTGAATCTTGCCGGACAAGCCTGTTAGAGTTCTCAGAGGGCGTAACAAACCGAGTGGACACAGGAGAGGCAGTGGATGCCACTGTAAGTGTCTGTGAGTGTGAATCTTGCCGGACAAGCCTGTTGGAGTTCTCAGAGGGAGTAACAAACCGAGTGGACACAGGAGAGGCAGTGGATGTCACTGTGAGTGTCTGTGAGTGTGAATCTTGCCGGACAAGCCTGTTAGAGTTCTCAGAGGGAGTAACAAACCGAGTGGACACAGGAGTGGGTGTCACTGCGAGTGTCTGTGAGTGCGAATCCTGCCGGACAAGCCTGTTAGAGTTCTCAGAGGGAGTAACAAACGAGTGGACACAGGAGAGGCAGTGGATGTCTCTGTGAGTGTCTGTGAGTGTGAATCTTGCCGGACAAGCCTGTTAGAGTTCTCAGAGGGAGTAACAAACCGAGTGGACACAGGAGAGGCAGTGGATGCCACTGTGAGTGTCTGTGTGTGTGAATCTTGCCGGACAAGCCAGTTAGAGTTCTCAGAGGGAGTAACAAACCGAGTGGACACAGGAGGGGCAGTGGATGTCACTGTGAGTGTCTGTGTGTTTCAATCTTGCCGGACAAGCCTGTTAGAGTTCTCAGAGGGAGTAACAAACCGAGTGGACACAGGAGAGGCAGTGGAGGTCACTGTGAGTGTCTGTGAGTGTGAATCTTGCCGGACAAGCCTGTTAGAGTTCCCAGAGGGAGTAACAAACCGAGTGGACACAGGAGGGGCAGTGGATGCCACTGTGAGTGTCTGTGTGTGTGAATCTTTCCGGACAAGCCTGTTAGAGTTCTCAGAGGAAGTAACAAACCGAGTGGACACAGGAGAGGCAGTGGATGTCACTGTGAGTGTCTGTGATTGTGAATCTTGCCGGACAATCCTGTTAGAGCTCTCAGAGGGAGTAGCAAACCGAGTGGACACAGGAGAGGCAGTGGATGTCACTGTGAGTGTCTGTGAGTGTGAGTCTTGCCGGACAAGCCTGTAAGAGTTCTCAGAGGAAGTAACAAACCGAGTGGACACAGGAGAGGCAGTGGTTGTCACTGTGAGTGTCTGTGAGAGTGAATCTTGCCGGACAAGCCTGTTAGAGTTCTCAAAGGGAGTAACAAACCGAGTGGACACAGGAGAGGCAGTGGATGTCACTGTGAGTGTCTGTGAGTGTGAATCTTGCCGGACAAGCCTGTTAGAGTTCTCAGAGGAAGTAACAAACCGAGTGGACACAGGAGAGGCAGTGGATGTCACTGTGAGTGTCTGTGAGAGTGAATCTTGCCGGACAAGCCTGTTAGAGTTCTCAAAGGGAGTAACAAACCGAGTGGACACAGGAGAGGCAGTGGATGTCACTGTGAGTGTCTGTGAGAGTGAATCTTGCCGGACAAGCCTGTTAGAGTTCTCAAAGGGAGTAACAAACCGAGTGGACACAGGAGAGGCAGTGGATGTCACTGTGAGTGTCTGTGAGTGTGAATCTTGCCGGACAAGCCTGTTAGAGTTCTCAGAGGGAGTAACAAACCGAGTGGACACAGGAGAGGCAGTGGATGTCACTGTGAGTGTCTATGAGGGTGAATCTTGCCGGACAAGCCTGTTAGAGTTCTCAGAGGAAGTAACAAACCGAGTGGACACAGGAGAGGCAGTGGATGTCACTGTGAGTGTCTGTGAGAGTGAATCTTGCCGGACAAGCCTGTTAGAGTTCTCAAAGGGAGTAACAAACCGAGTGGACACAGGAGAGGCAGTGGATGTCACTGTGAGTGTCTGTGAGTGTGAATCTTGCCGGACAAGCCTGTTAGAGTTCTCAGAGGGAGTAACAAACCGAGTGGACACAGGAGAGGCAGTGGATGTCACTGTGAGTGTCTGTGAGATGGAATCTTGCCGGACAAGCCTGTTAGAGTTCTCAGAGGGAGTAACAAACCGAGTGGACACAGGAGAGGCAGTCTATGTCACTGTAAGTGTCTGTGAGAGTGAATCTTGCCGGACAAGCCTGTTAGAGTTCTCAGAGGGAGTAACAAACCGAGTGGACACAGGAGAGGCAGTGGTTGTCACTGTGAGTGTCTGTGAGTGTGAATCTTGCCGGACAAGCCTGTTAGAGTTCTCAGAGGAAGTAACAAACTGAGTGGACACAGGAGAGGCAGTGGATGTCACTGTGAGAGTCTGTGAGTGTGAATCTTGCCGGACAAGCCTGTTAGAGTTCCCAGAGGGAGTAACAAACCGAGTGGACACAGGAGAGGCAGTGGATGTCACTGTGAGTGTCTGTGAGTGTGCATCTTGCCGGACAAGCCTGTTAGAGTTCTCAGAGGGAGTAACAAACCGAGTGGACACAGGAGTGGGTGTCACTGCGAGTGTCTGTGAGTGCGAATCCTGCCGGACAAGCCTGTTAGAGTTCTCAGAGGGAGTAACAAACGAGTGGACACAGGAGAGGCAGTGGATGTCTCTGTGAGTGTCTGTGAGTGTGAATCTTGCCGGACAAGCCTGTTAGAGTTCTCAGAGGGAGTAACAAACCGAGTGGACACAGGAGAGGCAGTGGATGTCACTGTGAGTGTCTGTGAGTGTGAAGCTTGCCGCACAAGCCTGTTGGAGTTCTCAGAGGAAGTAACAAACCGAGTGGACACAGGAGAGGCAGTGGATGTCCCTGTGAGTGTCTGTGAGTGTGAATCTTGCCGGACAAGCGTGTTAGAGTTCTCAGAGGGAGTAACAAACCGAGTGGACACAGGAGAGGCAGTGGATGTCACTGTGAGTGTCTGTGAGTGTGAACCTTGCCGCACAAGCCTGTTGGAGTTCTCAGAGGAAGTAACAAACCGAGTGGACACAGGAGAGGCAGTGGATGTCACTGTGAGTGTCTGTGATTGTGAATCTTGCCGGACAATCCTGTTAGAGCTCTCAGAGGGAGTAGCAAACCGAGTGGACACAGGAGAGGCAGTGGATGTCACTGTGAGTGTCTGTGAGTGTGAGTCTTGCCGGACAAGCCTGCTAGAGTTCTCAGAGGGAGTAACAAACGAGTGGACACAGGAGAGGCAGTGGATGTCTCTGTGAGTGTCTGTGAGTGTGCATCTTGCCGGACAAGCCTGTTAGAGTTCTCAGAGGGAGTAACAAACCGAGTGGACACAGGAGAGGCAGTGGATGTCACTATGAGTGTCTGTGAGTGTGAACCTTGCCGCACAAGCCTGTTGGAGTTCTCAGAGGAAGTAACAAACCGAGTGGACACAGGAGAGGCAGTGGATGTCCCTGTGAGTGTCTGTGAGTGTGAATCTTGCCGGACAAGCCTGTTAGAGTTCTCAGATGGAGTAACAAACCGAGTGGACACAGGAGTGGGTGTCACTGTGAGTGTCTGTGAGTTTGAATCTTGCCGGACAAGCCTGTTAGAGTTCTCAGAGGGCGTAACAAACCGAGTGGACACAGGAGAGGCAGTGGATGCCACTGTAAGTGTCTGTGAGTGTGAATCTTGCCGGACAAGCCTGTTGGAGTTCTCAGAGGGAGTAACAAACCGAGTGGACACAGGAGAGGCAGTGGATGTCACTGTGAGTGTCTGTGAGTGTGAATCTTGCCGGACAAGCCTGTTAGAGTTCTCAGAGGGAGTAACAAACCGAGTGGACACAGGAGAGGCAGTGGATGTCACTGTGAGTGTCTGTGAGATGGAATCTTGCCGGACAAGCCTGTTAGAGTTCTCAGAGGGAGTAACAAACCGAGTGGACACAGGAGAGGCAGTCTATGTCACTGTAAGTGTCTGTGAGAGTGAATCTTGCCGGACAAGCCTGTTAGAGTTCTCAGAGGGAGTAACAAACCGAGTGGACACAGAGAGGCTGTGGAGGTCACAGTGAGTATCTGTGAGTGTGAATCTTGCCGGACAAGCCTGTTAGAGTTCTCAGAGGGAGTAACAAACCGAGTGGACACAGGAGAGGCAGTGGATGTCACTGTGAGTGTCTGTGAGTGTGAATCTTGCCGGACAAGCCTGTTAGAGTTCTCAGAGGAAGTAACAAACTGAGTGGACACAGGAGAGGCAGTGGATGTCACTGTGAGAGTCTGTGAGTGTGAATCTTGCCGGACAAGCCTGTTAGAGTTCCCAGAGGGAGTAACAAACCGAGTGGACACAGGAGAGGCAGTGGATGTCACTGTGAGTGTCTGTGAGTGTGAATCTTGCCGGACAAGCCTGTTAGAGTTCTCAGAGGGAGTAACAAACCGAGTGGACACAGGAGTGGGTGTCACTGCGAGTGTCTGTGAGTGCGAATCCTGCCGGACAAGCCTGTTAGAGTTCTCAGAGGGAGTAACAAACGAGTGGACACAGGAGAGGCAGTGGATGTCTCTGTGAGTGTCTGTGAGTGTGAATCTTGCCGGACAAGCCTGTTAGAGTTCTCAGAGGGAGTAACAAACCGAGTGGACACAGGAGAGGCAGTGGATGCCACTGTGAGTGTCTGTGTGTGTGAATCTTGCCGGACAAGCCAGTTAGAGTTCTCAGAGGGAGTAACAAACCGAGTGGACACAGGAGGGGCAGTGGATGTCACTGTGAGTGTCTGTGTGTTTCAATCTTGCCGGACAAGCCTGTTAGAGTTCTCAGAGGGAGTAACAAACCGAGTGGACACAGGAGAGGCAGTGGAGGTCACTGTGAGTGTCTGTGAGAGTGAATCTTGCCGGACAAGCCTGTTAGAGTTCTCAAAGGGAGTAACAAACCGAGTGGACACAGGAGAGGCAGTGGATGTCACTGTGAGTGTCTGTGAGTGTGAATCTTGCCGGACAAGCCTGTTAGAGTTCTCAGAGGGAGTAACAAACCGAGTGGACACAGCAGAGGCAGTGGATGTCACTGTGAGTGTCTGTGAGATGGAATCCTGCCGGACAAGCCTGTTAGAGTTCTCAGAGGGAGTAACAAACCGAGTGGACACAGGAGAGGCAGTCTATGTCACTGTAAGTGTCTGTGAGAGTGAATCTTGCCGGACAAGCCTGTTAGAGTTCTCAGAGGGAGTAACAAACCGAGTGGACACAGAGAGGCTGTGGATGTCACAGTGAGTATCTGTGAGTGTGATTCTTGCCGGACAAGCCTGTTAGAGTTCTCAGAGGGAGTAACAAACCGAGTGGACACAGGAGAGGCAGTGGATGTCACTGTGAGTGTCTGTGAGTGTGAATCTTGCCGGTCAAGCCTGTTAGAGTTCTCAGAGGAAGTAACAAACCGAGTGGACACAGGAGTGGGTGTCACTGCGAGTGTCTGTGAGTGCGAATCCTGCCGGACAAGCCTGTTAGAGTTCTCAGAGGGAGTAACAAACGAGTGGACACAGGAGAGGCAGTGGATGTCTCTGTGAGTGTCTGTGAGTGTGAATCTTGCCGGACAAGCCTGTTAGAGTTCTCAGAGAGAGTAACAAACCGAGTGGACACAGCAGAGGCAGTGGATGTCACTGTGAGTGTCTGTGAGATGGAATCTTGCCGGACAAGCCGGTTAGAGTTCTCAGAGGGAGTAACAAACCGGGTGGACACAGGAGAGGCAGTCTATGTCACTGTAAGTGTCTGTGAGAGTGAATCTTGCCGGGCAAGCCTGTTAGAGTTCTCAGAGGGAGTAACAAACCGAGTGGACACAGAGAGGCTGTGGATGTCACAGTGAGTATCTGTGAGTGTGAATCTTGCCGGACAAGCCTGTTAGAGTTCTCAGAGGGAGTAACAAACCGAGTGGACACAGGAGAGGCAGTGGATGTCACTGTGAGTGTCTGTGAGTGTGAATCTTGCCGGACAAGCCTGTTAGAGTTCTCAGAGGAAGTAACAAACTGAGTGGACACAGGAGAGGCAGTGGATGTCACTGTGAGAGTCTGTGAGTGTGAATCTTGCCGGACAAGCCTGTTAGAGTTCCCAGAGGGAGTAACAAACCGAGTGGACACAGGAGAGGCAGTGGATGTCACTGTGAGTGTCTGTGAGTGTGAATCTTGCCGGACAAGCCTGTTAGAGTTCTCAGAGGGAGTAACAAACCGAGTGGACACCGGAGTGGGTGTCACTGCGAGTGTCTGTGAGTGCGAATCCTGCCGGACAAGCCTGTTAGAGTTCTCAGAGGGAGTAACAAACGAGTGGACACAGGAGAGGCAGTGGATGTCTCTGTGAGTGTCTGTGAGTGTGAATCTTGCCGGACAAGCCTGTTAGAGTTCTCAGAGGGAGTAACAAACCGAGTGGACACAGGAGAGGCAGTGGATGCCACTGTGAGTGTCTGTGTGTGTGAATCTTGCCGGACAAGCCAGTTAGAGTTCTCAGAGGGAGTAACAAACCGAGTGGACACAGGAGGGGCAGTGGATGTCACTGTGAGTGTCTGTGTGTTTCAATCTTGCCGGACAAGCCTGTTAGAGTTCTCAGAGGGAGTAACAAACCGAGTGGACACAGGAGAGGCAGTGGAGGTCACTGTGAGTGTCTGTGAGTGTGAATCTTGCCGGACAAGCCTGTTAGAGTTCCCAGAGGGAGTAACAAACCGAGTGGACACAGGAGGGGCAGTGGATGCCACTGTGAGTGTCTGTGAGTGTAAATCTTGCCGGACCAGCCTGTTAGAGTTCTCGGAGGAAGTAACAAACCGAGTGGACACAGGAGAGGCAGAGGATGTCACTGTGAGTGTCTGTGAGTGTGAATCTTTCCGGACAAGCCTGTTAGAGTTCTCAGAGGAAGTAACAAACCGAGTGGACACAGGAGAGGCTGTGGATGTCACTGTGAGTGTCTGTGATTGTGAATCTTGCCGGACAATCCTGTTAGAGCTCTCAGAGGGAGTAACAAACCGAGTGGACACAGGAGAGGCAGTGGATGTCACTGTGAGTGTCTGTGAGTGTGAATCTTGCCGGACAAGCCTGTTGGAGTTCTCAGAGGAAGTAACAAACCGAATGGACACAGGAGAGGCAGTGGATGTCACTGTGAGTGTCTGTGATTGTGA
Organism: Hemitrygon akajei; assembly: GCF_048418815.1. Lineage (NCBI taxonomy): Eukaryota > Metazoa > Chordata > Chondrichthyes > Myliobatiformes > Dasyatidae > Hemitrygon > Hemitrygon akajei. Next base: position 6,942,997 of record NW_027331919.1, on the reverse strand, counting down.
ATCTTGCCGGACAATCCTGTTAGAGCTCTCAGAGGGAGTAGCAAACCGAGTGGACACAGGAGAGGCAGTGGATGTCACTGTGAGTGTCTGTGAGTGTGAGTCTTGCCGGACAAGCCTGTTAGAGTTCTCAGAGGAAGTAACAAACCGAGTGGACACAGGAGAGGCAGTGGATGTCACTGTGAGTGTCTGTGAGAGTGAATCTTGCCGGACAAGCCTGTTAGAGTTCTCAAAGGGAGTAACAAACCGAGTGGACACAGGAGAGGCAGTGGATGTCACTGTGAGTGTCTGTGAGTGTGAATCTTGCCGGACAAGCCTGTTAGAGTTCTCAGAGGAAGTAACAAACCGAGTGGACACAGGAGAGGCAGTGGATGTCACTGTGAGTGTCTGTGAGAGTGAATCTTGCCGGACAAGCCTGTTAGAGTTCTCAAAGGGAGTAACAAACCGAGTGGACACAGGAGAGGCAGTGGATGTCACTGTGAGTGTCTGTGAGAGTGAATCTTGCCGGACAAGCCTGTTAGAGTTCTCAAAGGGAGTAACAAACCGAGTGGACACAGGAGAGGCAGTGGATGTCCCTGTGAGTGTCTGTGAGTGTGAATCTTGCCGGACAAGCCTGTTAGAGTTCTCAGATGGAGTAACAAACCGAGTGGACACAGGAGTGGGTGTCACTGTGAGTGTCTGTGAGTTTGAATCTTGCCGGACAAGCCTGTTAGAGTTCTCAGAGGGCGTAACAAACCGAGTGGACACAGGAGAGGCAGTGGATGCCACTGTAAGTGTCTGTGAGTGTGAATCTTGCCGGACAAGCCTGTTGGAGTTCTCAGAGGGAGTAACAAACCGAGTGGACACAGGAGAGGCAGTGGATGTCACTGTGAGTGTCTGTGAGTGTGAATCTTGCCGGACAAGCCTGTTAGAGTTCTCAGAGGGAGTAACAAACCGAGTGGACACAGGAGTGGGTGTCACTGCGAGTGTCTGTGAGTGCGAATCCTGCCGGACAAGCCTGTTAGAGTTCTCAGAGGGAGTAACAAACGAGTGGACACAGGAGAGGCAGTGGATGTCTCTGTGAGTGTCTGTGAGTGTGAATCTTGCCGGACAAGCCTGTTAGAGTTCTCAGAGGGAGTAACAAACCGAGTGGACACAGGAGAGGCAGTGGATGCCACTGTGAGTGTCTGTGTGTGTGAATCTTGCCGGACAAGCCAGTTAGAGTTCTCAGAGGGAGTAACAAACCGAGTGGACACAGGAGGGGCAGTGGATGTCACTGTGAGTGTCTGTGTGTTTCAATCTTGCCGGACAAGCCTGTTAGAGTTCTCAGAGGGAGTAACAAACCGAGTGGACACAGGAGAGGCAGTGGAGGTCACTGTGAGTGTCTGTGAGTGTGAATCTTGCCGGACAAGCCTGTTAGAGTTCCCAGAGGGAGTAACAAACCGAGTGGACACAGGAGGGGCAGTGGATGCCACTGTGAGTGTCTGTGTGTGTGAATCTTTCCGGACAAGCCTGTTAGAGTTCTCAGAGGAAGTAACAAACCGAGTGGACACAGGAGAGGCAGTGGATGTCACTGTGAGTGTCTGTGATTGTGAATCTTGCCGGACAATCCTGTTAGAGCTCTCAGAGGGAGTAGCAAACCGAGTGGACACAGGAGAGGCAGTGGATGTCACTGTGAGTGTCTGTGAGTGTGAGTCTTGCCGGACAAGCCTGTAAGAGTTCTCAGAGGAAGTAACAAACCGAGTGGACACAGGAGAGGCAGTGGTTGTCACTGTGAGTGTCTGTGAGAGTGAATCTTGCCGGACAAGCCTGTTAGAGTTCTCAAAGGGAGTAACAAACCGAGTGGACACAGGAGAGGCAGTGGATGTCACTGTGAGTGTCTGTGAGTGTGAATCTTGCCGGACAAGCCTGTTAGAGTTCTCAGAGGAAGTAACAAACCGAGTGGACACAGGAGAGGCAGTGGATGTCACTGTGAGTGTCTGTGAGAGTGAATCTTGCCGGACAAGCCTGTTAGAGTTCTCAAAGGGAGTAACAAACCGAGTGGACACAGGAGAGGCAGTGGATGTCACTGTGAGTGTCTGTGAGAGTGAATCTTGCCGGACAAGCCTGTTAGAGTTCTCAAAGGGAGTAACAAACCGAGTGGACACAGGAGAGGCAGTGGATGTCACTGTGAGTGTCTGTGAGTGTGAATCTTGCCGGACAAGCCTGTTAGAGTTCTCAGAGGGAGTAACAAACCGAGTGGACACAGGAGAGGCAGTGGATGTCACTGTGAGTATCTGTGAGTGTGAATCTTGCCGGACAAGCCTGTTGGAGTTCTCAGAGGGAGTAACAAACCGAGTGGACACAGGAGAGGCAGTGGATGTCACTGTGAGTGTCTATGAGGGTGAATCTTGCCGGACAAGCCTGTTAGAGTTCTCAGAGGAAGTAACAAACCGAGTGGACACAGGAGAGGCAGTGGATGTCACTGTGAGTGTCTGTGAGAGTGAATCTTGCCGGACAAGCCTGTTAGAGTTCTCAAAGGGAGTAACAAACCGAGTGGACACAGGAGAGGCAGTGGATGTCACTGTGAGTGTCTGTGAGTGTGAATCTTGCCGGACAAGCCTGTTAGAGTTCTCAGAGGGAGTAACAAACCGAGTGGACACAGGAGAGGCAGTGGATGTCACTGTGAGTGTCTGTGAGATGGAATCTTGCCGGACAAGCCTGTTAGAGTTCTCAGAGGGAGTAACAAACCGAGTGGACACAGGAGAGGCAGTCTATGTCACTGTAAGTGTCTGTGAGAGTGAATCTTGCCGGACAAGCCTGTTAGAGTTCTCAGAGGGAGTAACATACCGAGTGGACACAGGAGAGGCAGTGGTTGTCACTGTGAGTGTCTGTGAGTGTGAATCTTGCCGGACAAGCCTGTTAGAGTTCTCAGAGGAAGTAACAAACTGAGTGGACACAGGAGAGGCAGTGGATGTCACTGTGAGAGTCTGTGAGTGTGAATCTTGCCGGACAAGCCTGTTAGAGTTCCCAGAGGGAGTAACAAACCGAGTGGACACAGGAGAGGCAGTGGATGTCACTGTGAGTGTCTGTGAGTGTGAATCTTGCCGGACAAGCCTGTTAGAGTTCTCAGAGGGAGTAACAAACCGAGTGGACACAGGAGTGGGTGTCACTGCGAGTGTCTGTGAGTGCGAATCCTGCCGGACAAGCCTGTTAGAGTTCTCAGAGGGAGTAACAAACGAGTGGACACAGGAGAGGCAGTGGATGTCTCTGTGAGTGTCTGTGAGTGTGAATATTGCCGGACAAGCCTGTTAGAGTTCTCAGAGGGAGTAACAAACCGAGTGGACACAGGAGAGGCAGTGGATGTCACTGTGAGTGTCTGTGAGTGTGAAGCTTGCCGCACAAGCCTGTTGGAGTTCTCAGAGGAAGTAACAAACCGAGTGGACACAGGAGAGGCAGTGGATGTCCCTGTGAGTGTCTGTGAGTGTGAATCTTGCCGGACAAGCCTGTTAGAGTTCTCAGATGGAGTAACAAACCGAGTGGACACAGGAGTGGGTGTCACTGTGAGTGTCTGTGAGTTTGAATCTTGCCGGACAAGCCTGTTAGAGTTCTCAGAGGGCGTAACAAACCGAGTGGACACAGGAGAGGCAGTGGATGCCACTGTAAGTGTCTGTGAGTGTGAATCTTGCCGGACAAGCCTGTTGGAGTTCTCAGAGGGAGTAACAAACCGAGTGGACACAGGAGAGGCAGTGGATGTCACTGTGAGTGTCTGTGAGTGTGAATCTTGCCGGACAAGCCTGTTAGAGTTCTCAGAGGGAGTAACAAACGAGTGGACACAGGAGAGGCAGTGGATGTCTCTGTGAGTGTCTGTGAGTGTGAATCTTGCCGGACAAGCCTGTTAGAGTTCTCAGAGGGAGTAACAAACCGAGTGGACACAGGAGAGGCAGTGGATGTCACTGTGAGTGTCTGTGAGTGTGAACCTTGCCGCACAAGCCTGTTGGAGTTCTCAGAGGAAGTAACAAACCGAGTGGACACAGGAGAGGCAGTGGATGTCACTGTGAGTGTCTGTGATTGTGAATCTTGCCGGACAATCCTGTTAGAGCTCTCAGAGGGAGTAGCAAACCGAGTGGACACAGGAGAGGCAGTGGATGTCACTGTGAGTGTCCGTGAGTGTGAGTCTTGCCGGACAAGCCTGCTAGAGTTCTCAGAGGAAGTAACAAACCGAGTGGACACAGGAGAGGCAGTGGATGTCACTGTGAGTGTCTGTGAGAGTGAATCTTGCCGGACAAGCCTGTTAGAGTTCTCAAAGGGAGTAACAAACCGAGTGGACACAGGAGAGGCAGTGGATGTCACTGTGAGTGTCTGTGAGTGTGAATCTTGCCGGACAAGCCTGTTAGAGTTCTCAGAGGAAGTAACAAACCGAGTGGACACAGGAGAGGCAGTGGATGTCACTGTGAGTGTCTGTGAGAGTGAATCTTGCCGGACAAGCCTGTTAGAGTTCTCAAAGGGAGTAACAAACCGAGTGGACACAGGAGAGGCAGTGGATGTCACTGTGAGTGTCTGTGAGAGTGAATCTTGCCGGACAAGCCTGTTAGAGTTCTCAAAGGGAGTAACAAACCGAGTGGACACAGGAGAGGCAGTGGATGTCACTGTGAGTGTCTGTGAGTGTGAATCTTGCCGGACAAGCCTGTTAGAGTTCTCAGAGGAAGTAACAAACCGAGTGGACACAGGAGAGGCAGTGGATGTCACTGTGAGTGTCTGTGAGATGGAATCTTGCCGGACAAGCCTGTTAGAGTTCTCAGAGGGAGTAACAAACCGAGTGGACACAGGAGAGGCAGTCTATGTCACTGTAAGTGTCTGTGAGAGTGAATCATGCCGGACAAGCCTGTTAGAGTTCTCAGAGGGAGTAACAAACCGAGTGGACACAGGAGAGGCAGTGGATGTCACTGTGAGTGTCTGTGAGTGTGAATCTTGCCGGACAAGCCTGTTAGAGTTCTCAGAGGAAGTAACAAACTGAGTGGACACAGGAGAGGCAGTGGATGTCACTGTGAGAGTCTGTGAGTGTGAATCTTGCCGGACAAGCCTGTTAGAGTTCCCAGAGGGAGTAACAAACCGAGTGGACACAGGAGAGGCAGTGGATGTCACTGTGAGTGTCTGTGAGTGTGAATCTTGACGGACAAGCCTGTTAGAGTTCTCAGAGGGAGTAACAAACCGAGTGGACACAGGAGTGGGTGTCACTGCGAGTGTCTGTGAGTGCGAATCCTGCCGGACAAGCCTGTTAGAGTTCTCAGAGGGAGTAACAAACGAGTGGACACAGGAGAGGCAGTGGATGTCTCTGTGAGTGTCTGTGAGTGTGAATCTTGCCGGACAAGCCTGTTAGAGTTCTCAGAGGGAGTAACAAACCGAGTGGACACAGGAGAGGCAGTGGATGTCACTGTGAGTGTCTGTGAGTGTGAAGCTTGCCGCACAAGCCTGTTGGAGTTCTCAGATGGAGTAACAAACCGAGTGGACACGGGAGAGGCAGTGGATGTCACTGTGAGTGTCTGTGAGTGTGAATCTTGCCGGACAAGCCTGTTAGAGTTCTCAGATGGAGTAACAAACCGAGTTGACACAGGAGTGGGTGTCACTGTGAGTGTCTGTGAGTTTGAATCTTGCCGGACAAGCCTGTTAGAGTTCTCAGAGGGCGTAACAAACCGAGTGGACACAGGAGAGGCAGTGGATGCCACTGTAAGTGTCTGTGAGTGTGAATCTTGCCGGACAAGCCTGTTGGAGTTCTCAGAGGGAGTAACAAACCGAGTGGACACAGGAGAGGCAGTGGATGTCACTGTGAGTGTCTGTGAGTGTGAATCTTGCCGGACAAGCCTGTTAGAGTTCTCAGAGGGAGTAACAAACGAGTGGACACAGGAGAGGCAGTGGATGTCTCTGTGAGTGTCTGTGAGTGTGAATCTTGCCGGACAAGCCTGTTAGAGTTCTCAGAGGGAGTAACAAACCGAGTGGACACAGGAGAGGCAGTGGATGTCACTGTGAGTGTCTGTGAGTGTGAACCTTGCCGCACAAGCCTGTTGGAGTTCTCAGAGGAAGTAACAAACCGAGTGGACACAGGAGAGGCAGTGGATGTCCCTGTGAGTGTCTGTGAGTGTGAATCTTGCCGGACAAGCCTGTTAGAGTTCTCAGATGGAGTAACAAACCGAGTGGACACAGGAGTGGGTGTCACTGTGAGTGTCTGTGAGTTTGAATCTTGCCGGACAAGCCTGTTAGAGTTCTCAGAGGGCGTAACAAACCGAGTGGACACAGGAGAGGCAGTGGATGCCACTGTAAGTGTCTGTGAGTGTGAATCTTGCCGGACAAGCCTGTTGGAGTTCTCAGAGGGAGTAACAAACCGAGTGGACACAGGAGAGGCAGTGGATGTCACTGTGAGTGTCTGTGAGTGTGAATCTTGCCGGACAAGCCTGTTAGAGTTCTCAGAGGGAGTAACAAACCGAGTGGACACAGGAGTGGGTGTCACTGCGAGTGTCTGTGAGTGCGAATCCTGCCGGACAAGCCTGTTAGAGTTCTCAGAGGGAGTAACAAACGAGTGGACACAGGAGAGGCAGTGGATGTCTCTGTGAGTGTCTGTGAGTGTGAATCTTGCCGGACAAGCCTGTTAGAGTTCTCAGAGGGAGTAACAAACCGAGTGGAAACAGGAGAGGCAGTGGATGCCACTGTGAGTGTCTGTGTGTGTGAATCTTGCCGGACAAGCCAGTTAGAGTTCTCAGAGGGAGTAACAAACCGAGTGGACACAGGAGAGGCAGTCTATGTCACTGTAAGTGTCTGTGAGAGTGAATCTTGCCGGACAAGCCTGTTAGAGTTCTCAGAGGGAGTAACAAACCGAGTGGACACAGGAGAGGCAGTGGATGTCACTGTGAGTGTCTGTGAGTGTGAATCTTGCCGGACAAGCCTGTTAGAGTTCTCAGAGGAAGTAACAAACTGAGTGGACACAGGAGAGGCAGTGGATGTCACTGTGAGAGTCTGTGAGTGTGAATCTTGCCGGACAAGCCTGTTAGAGTTCCCAGAGGGAGTAACAAACCGAGTGGACACAGGAGAGGCAGTGGATGTCACTGTGAGTGTCTGTGAGTGTGAATCTTGCCGGACAAGCCTGTTAGAGTTCTCAGAGGGAGTAACAAACCGAGTGGACACAGGAGTGGGTGTCACTGCGAGTGTCTGTGAGTGCGAATCCTGCCGGACAAGCCTGTTAGAGTTCTCAGAGGGAGTAACAAACGAGTGGACACAGGAGAGGCAGTGGATGTCTCTGTGAGTGTCTGTGAGTGTGAATCTTGCCGGACAAGCCTGTTAGAGTTCTCAGAGGGAGTAACAAACCGAGTGGACACAGGAGAGGCAGTGGATGTCACTGTGAGTGTCTGTGAGTGTGAAGCTTGCCGCACAAGCCTGTTGGAGTTCTCAGAGGAAGTAACAAACCGAGTGGACACAGGAGAGGCAGTGGATGTCCCTGTGAGTGTCTGTGAGTGTGAATCTTGCCGGACAAGCCTGTTAGAGTTCTCAGATGGAGTAACAAACCGAGTTGACACAGGAGTGGGTGTCACTGTGAGTGTCTGTGAGTTTGAATCTTGCCGGACAAGCCTGTTAGAGTTCTCAGAGGGCGTAACAAACCGAGTGGACACAGGAGAGGCAGTGGATGCCACTGTAAGTGTCTGTGAGTGTGAATCTTGCCGGACAAGCCTGTTGGAGTTCTCAGAGGGAGTAACAAACCGAGTGGACACAGGAGAGGCAGTGGATGTCACTGTTAGTGTCTGTGAGTGTGAATCTTGCCGGACAAGCCTGTTAGAGTTCTCAGAGGGAGTAACAAACGAGTGGACACAGGAGAGGCAGTGGATGTCTCTGTGAGTGTCTGTGAGTGTGAATCTTGCCGGACAAGCCTGTTAGAGTTCTCAGAGGGAGTAACAAACCGAGTGGACACAGGAGAGGCAGTGGATGTCACTGTGAGTGTCTGTGAGTGTGAACCTTGCCGCACAAGCCTGTTGGAGTTCTCAGAGGAAGTAACAAACCGAGTGGACACAGGAGAGGCAGTGGATGTCCCTGTGAGTGTCTGTGAGTGTGAATCTTGCCGGACAAGCCTGTTAGAGTTCTCAGATGGAGTAACAAACCGAGTGGACACAGGAGTGGGTGTCACTGTGAGTGTCTGTGAGTTTGAATCTTGCCGGACAAGACTGTTAGAGTTCTCAGAGGGCGTAACAAACCGAGTGGACACAGGAGAGGCAGTGGATGCCACTGTAAGTGTCTGTGAGTGTGAATCTTGCCGGACAAGCCTGTTGGAGTTCTCAGAGGGAGTAACAAACCGAGTGGACACAGGAGAGGCTGTGGATGTCACTGTGAGTGTCTGTGAGTGTGAATCTTGCCGGACAAGCCTGTTAGAGTTCTCAGAGGGAGTAACAAACCGAGTGGACACAGGAGTGGGTGTCACTGCGAGTGTCTGTGAGTGCGAATCCTGCCGGACAAGCCTGTTAGAGTTCTCAGAGGGAGTAACAAACGAGTGGACACAGGAGAGGCAGTGGATGTCTCTGTGAGTGTCTGTGAGTGTGAATCTTGCCGGACAAGCCTGTTAGAGTTCTCAGAGGGAGTAACAAACCGAGTGGACACAGGAGAGGCAGTGGATGCCACTGTGAGTGTCTGTGTGTGTGAATCTTGCCGGACAAGCCAGTTAGAGTTCTCAGAGGGAGTAACAAACCGAGTGGACACAGGAGGGGCAGTGGATGTCACTGTGAGTGTCTGTGTGTTTCAATCTTGCCGGACAAGCCTGTTAGAGTTCTCAGAGGGAGTAACAAACCGAGTGGACACAGGAGAGGCAGTGGAGGTCACTGTGAGTGTCTGTGAGTGTGAATCTTGCCGGACAAGCCTGTTAGAGTTCCCAGAGGGAGTAACAAACCGAGTGGACACAGGAGGGGCAGTGGATGCCACTGTGAGTGTCTGTGAGTGTGAATCTTTCCGGACAAGCCTGTTAGAGTTCTCAGAGGAAGTAACAAACCGAGTGGACACAGGAGAGGCAGTGGATGTCACTGTGAGTGTCTGTGATTGTGAATCTTGCCGGACAATCCTGTTAGAGCTCTCAGAGGGAGTAGCAAACCGAGTGGACACAGGAGAGGCAGTGGATGTCACTGTGAGTGTCTGTGAGTGTGAGTCTTGCCGGACAAGCCTGTTAGAGTTCTCAGAGGAAGTAACAAACCGAGTGGACACAGGAGAGGCAGTGGATGTCACTGTGAGTGTCTGTGAGAGTGAATCTTGCCGGACAAGCCTGTTAGAGTTCTCAAAGGGAGTAACAAACCGAGTGGACACAGGAGAGGCAGTGGATGTCACTGTGAGTGTCTGTGAGAGTGAATCTTGCCGGACAAGCCTGTTAGAGTTCTCAAAGGGAGTAACAAACCGAGTGGACACAGGAGAGGCAGTGGATGTCACTGTGAGTGTCTGTGAGTGTGAATCTTGCCGGACAAGCCTGTTAGAGTTCTCAGAGGGAGTAACAAACCGAGTGGACACAGGAGAGGCAGTGGATGTCACTGTGAGTGTCTATGAGGGTGAATCTTGCCGGACAAGCCTGTTAGAGTTCTCAGAGGAAGTAACAAACCGAGTGGACACAGGAGAGGCAGTGGATGTCACTGTGAGTGTCTGTGAGAGTGAATCTTGCCGGACAAGCCTGTTAGAGTTCTCAAAGGGAGTAACAAACCGAGTGGACACAGGAGAGGCAGTGGATGTCACTGTGAGTGTCTGTGAGTGTGAATCTTGCCGGACAAGCCTGTTAGAGTTCTCAGAGGGAGTAACAAACCGAGTGGACACAGGAGAGGCAGTGGATGTCACTGTGAGTGTCTGTGAGATGGAATCTTGCCGGACAAGCCTGTTAGAGTTCTCAGAGGGAGTAACAAACCGAGTGGACACAGGAGAGGCAGTCTATGTCACTGTAAGTGTCTGTGAGAGTGAATCTTGCCGGACAAGCCTGTTAGAGTTCTCAGAGGGAGTAACAAACCGAGTGGACACAGGAGAGGCAGTGGATGTCACTGTGAGTGTCTGTGAGTGTGAATCTTGCCGGACAAGCCTGTTAGAGTTCTCAGAGGAAGTAACAAACTGAGTGGACACAGGAGAGGCAGTGGATGTCACTGTGAGAGTCTGTGAGTGTGAATCTTGCCGGACAAGCCTGTTAGAGTTCCCAGAGGGAGTAACAAACCGAGTGGACACAGGAGAGGCAGTGGATGTCACTGTGAGTGTCTGTGAGTGTGAATCTTGCCGGACAAGCCTGTTAGAGTTCTCAGAGGGAGTAACAAACCGAGTGGACACAGGAGTGGGTGTCACTGCGAGTGTCTGTGAGTGCGAATCCTGCCGGACAAGCCTGTTAGAGTTCTCAGAGGGAGTAACAAACGAGTGGACACAGGAGAGGCAGTGGATGTCTCTGTGAGTGTCTGTGAGTGTGAATCTTGCCGGACAAGCCTGTTAGAGTTCTCAGAGGGAGTAACAAACCGAGTGGACACAGGAGAGGCAGTGGATGTCACTGTGAGTGTCTGTGAGTGTGAAGCTTGCCGCACAAGCCTGTTGGAGTTCTCAGAGGAAGTAACAAACCGAGTGGACACAGGAGAGGCAGTGGATGTCCCTGTGAGTGTCTGTGAGTGTGAATCTTGCCGGACAAGCCTGTTAGAGTTCTCAGATGGAGTAACAAACCGAGTGGACACAGGAGTGGGTGTCACTGTGAGTGTCTGTGAGTTTGAATCTTGCCGGACAAGCCTGTTAGAGTTCTCAGAGGGCGTAACAAACCGAGTGGACACAGGAGAGGCAGTGGATGCCACTGTAAGTGTCTGTGAGTGTGAATCTTGCCGGACAAGCCTGCTGGAGTTCTCAGAGGGAGTATAAAACCGAGTGGACACAGGAGAGGCAGTGGATGTCACTGTGAGTGTCTGTGAGTGTGAATCTTGCCGGACAAGCCTGTTAGAGTTCTCAGAGGGAGTAACAAACGAGTGGACACAGGAGAGGCAGCGGATGTCTCTGTGAGTGTCTGTGAGTGTGAATCTTGCCGGACAAGCCTGTTAGAGTTCTCAGAGGGAGTAACAAACCGAGTGGACACAGGAGAGGCAGTGGATGTCACTGTGAGTGTCTGTGAGTGTGAACCTTGCCGCACAAGCCTGTTGGAGTTCTCAGAGGAAGTAACAAACCGAGTGGACACAGGAGAGGCAGTGGATGTCCCTGTGAGTGTCTGTGAGTGTGAATCTTGCCGGACAAGCCTGTTAGAGTTCTCAGATGGAGTAACAAACCGAGTGGACACAGGAGTGGGTGTCACTGTGAGTGTCTGTGAGTTTGAATCTTGCCGGACAAGCCTGTTAGAGTTCTCAGAGGGCGTAACAAACCGAGTGGACACAGGAGAGGCAGTGGATGCCACTGTAAGTGTCTGTGAGTGTGGATTTTGCCGGACAAGCCTGTTGGAGTTCTCAGAGGGAGTAACAAACCGAGTGGACACAGGAGAGGCAGTGGATGTCACTGTGAGTGTCTGTGAGTGTGAATCTTGCCGGACAAGCCTGTTAGAGTTCTCAGAGGGAGTAACAAACCGAGTGGACACAGGAGAGGCAGTGGATGTCACTGTGAGTGTCTGTGAGATGGAATCTTGCCGGACAAGCCTGTTAGAGTTCTCAGAGGGAGTAACAAACCGAGTGGACACAGGAGAGGCAGTCTATGTCACTGTAAGTGTCTGTGAGAGTGAATCTTGCCGGACAAGCCTGTTAGAGTTCTCAGAGGGAGTAACAAACCGAGTGGACACAGAGAGGCTGTGGATGTCACAGTGAGTATCTGTGAGTGTGAATCTTGCCGGACAAGCCTGTTAGAGTTCTCAGAGGGAGTAACAAACCGAGTGGACACAGGAGAGGCAGTGGATGTCACTGTGAGTGTCTGTGAGTGTGAATCTTGCCGGACAAGCCTGTTAGAGTTCTCAGAGGAAGTAACAAACTGGGTGGACACAGGAGAGGCAATGGATGTCACTGTGAGAGTCTGTGAGTGTGAATCTTGCCGGACAAGCCTGTTAGAGTTCCCAGAGGGAGTAACAAACCGAGTGGACACAGGAGAGGCAGTGGATGTCACTGTGAGTGTCTGTGAGATGGAATCTTGCCGGACAAGCCTGTTAGAGTTCTCAGAGGGAGTAACAAACCGAGTGGACACAGGAGAGGCAGTCTATGTCACTGTAAGTGTCTGTGAGAGTGAATCTTGCCGGACAAGCCTGTTAGAGTTCTCAGAGTGAGTAACAAACCGAGTGGACACAGGAGAGGCAGTGGATGTCACTGTGAGTGTCTGTGAGTGTGAATCTTGCCGGACAAGCCTGTTAGAGTTCTCAGAGGAAGTAACAAACTGAGTGGACACAGGAGAGGCAGTGGATGTCACTGTGAGAGTCTGTGAGTGTGAATCTTGCCGGACAAGCCTGTTAGAGTTCCCAGAGGGAGTAACAAACCGAGTGGACACAGGAGAGGCAGTGGATGTCACTGTGAGTGTCTGTGAGATGGAATCTTGCCGGACAAGCCTGTTAGAGTTCTCAGAGGGAGTAACAAACCGAGTGGACACAGGAGAGGCAGTCTATGTCACTGTAAGTGTCTGTGAGAGTGAATCTTGCCGGACAAGCCTGTTAGAGTTCTCAGAGGGAGTAACAAACCGAGTGGACACAGGAGAGGCAGTGGATGTCACTGTGAGTGTCTGTGAGTGTGAATCTTGCCGGACAAGCCTGTTAGAGTTCTCAGAGGAAGTAACAAACCGAGTGGACACAGGAGAGGCAGTGGATGTCACTGTGAGTGTCTGTGAGTGTGAATCTTGCCGGACAAGCCTGTTAGAGTTCTCAGAGGAAGTAACAAACTGGGTGGACACAGGAGAGGCAATGGATGTCACTGTGAGAGTCTGTGAGTGTGAATCTTGCCGGACAAGCCTGTTAGAGTTCCCAGAGGGAGTAACAAACCGAGTGGACACAGGAGAGGCAGTCTATGTCACTGTGAGTGTCTGTGAGTGTGAACCTTGCCGCACAAGCCTGTTGGAGTTCTCAGAGGAAGTAACAAACCGAGTGGACACAGGAGAGGCAGTGGATGTCCCTGTGAGTGTCTGTGAGTGTGAATCTTGCCGGACAAGCCTGTTAGAGTTCTCAGAGGGAGTAACAAACCGAGTGGACACAGGAGAGGCAGTCTATGTCACTGTAAGTGTCTGTGAGAGTGAATCTTGCCGGACAAGCCTGTTAGAGTTCTCAGAGGGAGTAACAAACCGAGTGGACACAGGAGAGGCAGTGGATGTCACTGTGAGTGTCTGTGAGTGTGAATCTTGCCGGACAAGCCTGTTAGAGTTCTCAGAGGAAGTAACAAACCGAGTGGACACAGGAGAGGCAGTGGATGTCACTGTGAGTGTCTGTGAGTGTGAATCTTGCCGGACAAGCCTGTTAGAGTTCTCAGAGGAAGTAACAAACTGGGTGGACACAGGAGAGGCAATGGATGTCACTGTGAGAGTCTGTGAGTGTGAATCTTGCCGGACAAGCCTGTTAGAGTTCCCAGAGGGAGTAACAAACTGGGTGGACACAGGAGAGGCAATGGATGTCACTGTGAGAGTCTGTGAGTGTGAATCTTGCCGGACAAGCCTGTTAGAGTTCTCAGAGGAAGTAACAAACCGAGTGGACACAGGAGTGGGTGTCACTGCGAGTGTCTGTGAGTGCGAATCCTGCCGGACAAGCCTGTTAGAGTTCTCAGAGGGAGTAACAAACGAGTGGACACAGGAGAGGCAGTGGATGTCTCTGTGAGTGTCTGTGAGTGTGAATCTTGCCGGACAAGCCTGTTAGAGTTCTCAGAGGGAGTAACAAACCGAGTGGACACAGGAGAGGCAGTGGATGTCACTGTGAGTGTCTGTGAGTGTGAACCTTGCCGCACAAGCCTGTTGGAGTTCTCAGAGGAAGTAACAAACCGAGTGGACACAGGAGAGGCAGTGGATGTCCCTGTGAGTGTCTGTGAGTGTGAATCTTGCCGGACAAGCCTGTTAGAGTTCTCAGATGGAGTAACAAACCGAGTGGACACAGGAGCGGGTGTCACTGTGAGTGTCTGTGAGTTTGAATCTTGCCGGTCAAGCCTGTTAGAGTTCTCAGAGGGCGTAACAAACCGAGTGGACACAGGAGAGGCAGTGGATGCCACTGTAAGTGTCTGTGAGTGTGAATCTTGCCGGACAAGCCTGTTGGAGTTCTCAGAGGGAGTAACAAACCGAGTGGACACGGGAGAGGCAGTGGATGTCACTGTGAGTGTCTGTGAGTTTGAATCTTGCCGGACAAGCCTGTTAGAGTTCTCAGAGGGAGTAACAAACCGAGTGGACACAGGAGGGGCAGTGGATGTCACTGTGAGTGTCTGTGAGTGCGAATATTGCCGGACAAGCCTGTTGGAGTTCTCAGAGGAAGTAACAAACCGAGTGGACACAGGAGAGGCAGTGGATGTCCCTGTGAGTGTCTGTGAGTGTGAATCTTGCCGAACAAGCCTGTTAGAGTTCTCAGAGGGAGTAACAAACCGAGTGGACACAGGAGAGGCAGTGGAGGTCACTGTGAGTGTCTGTGAGTGTGAATCTTGCCGGACAAGGCTGTTAGAGTTCTCAGAGGAAGTAACAAACCGAGTGGACACAGGAGAGGCAGTGGATGCCACTGTGAGTGTCTGTGAGTGTGAATCTTGCCGGACAAGCCTGTTGGAGTTCTCAGAGGGAGTAACAAACCGAGTGGACACGGGAGAGGCAGTGGATGTCACTGTGAGTGTCTGTGTGTGTGAATCTTGCCGGACAAGCCTGTTAGAGTTCTCAGAGGAAGTAACAAACCGAGTGGACACAGGAGAGGCAGTGGATGTCCCTGTGAGTGTCTGTGAGTGTGAATCTTGCCGGACAAGCCTGTTAGAGTTCTCAGAGGGAGTAACAAACCGAGTGGACACAGGAGAGGCAGTGGATGTCACTGTGAGTGTCTGTGAGTGTGAATCTTGCCGGACAAGCCTGTTAGAGTTCTCAGAGGAAGTAACAAACCGAGTGGACACAGGCGGGGCAGTGGATGTCTCTGTGTGTATCTGTGAGTTTGAATCTTGCCGGACAATCCTGTTAGAGTTCTCAGAGGGAGTAACAAACCGAGTGGACACAGGAGAGGCAGTGGATGTCACTGTGAGTGTCTGTGAGTGTGAATCTTGCCGGACAATCCTGTTAGAGTTCTCAGAGGAAGTAACAAACCGAGTGGACACAGGAGAGGCAGTGGATGTCACTGTGAGTGTCTGTGAGTGTGCATCTTGCCGGACAAGCCTGTTAGAGTTCTCAGAGGGAGTAACAAACCGAGTGGACACAGGAGAGGCAGTCTATGTCACTGTACGTGTCAGTGAGTGTGAATCTTGCCGGACAAGCCTGTTAGAGTTCTCAGAGGAAGTAACAAACTGAGTGGACACAGGAGAGGCAGTGGGTGTCACTGTGAGTGTCTGTGAGTGTGAATCTTGCCGGACAAGCCTGTTAGAGTTCTCAGAGGGAGTAACAAACGAGTGGACACAGGAGAGGCAGTGGATGTCTCTGTGAGTGTCTGTGAGTGTGAATCTTGCCGGACAAGCCTGTTAGAGTTCTCAGAGGGAGTAACAAACCGAGTGGACACAGGAGAGGCAGTGGATGCCACTGTGAGTGTCTGTGTGTGTGAATCTTGCCGGACAAGCCAGTTAGAGTTCTCAGAGGGAGTAACAAACCGAGTGGACACAGGAGAGGCAGTCTATGTCACTGTAAGTGTCTGTGAGAGTGAATCTTGCCGGACAAGCCTGTTAGAGTTCTCAGAGGGAGTAACAAACCGAGTGGACACAGGAGAGGCAGTGGATGTCACTGTGAGTGTCTGTGAGTGGGAATCTTGCCGGACAAGCCTGTTAGAGTTCTCAGAGGAAGTAACAAACTGAGTGGACACAGGAGAGGCAGTGGATGTCACTGTGAGAGTCTGTGAGTGTGAATCTTGCCGGACAAGCCTGTTAGAGTTCCCAGAGGGAGTAACAAACCGAGTGGACACAGGAGAGGCAGTGGATGTCACTGTGAGTGTCTGTGAGTGTGAATCTTGCCGGACAAGCCTGTTAGAGTTCTCAGAGGGAGTAACAAACCGAGTGGACACAGGAGTGGGTGTCACTGCGAGTGTCTGTGAGTGCGAATCCTGCCGGACAAGCCTGTTAGAGTTCTCAGAGGGAGTAACAAACGAGTGGACACAGGAGAGGCAGTGGATGTCTCTGTGAGTGTCTGTGAGTGTGAATCTTGCCGGACAAGCCTGTTAGAGTTCCCAGAGGGAGTAACAAACCGAGTGGACACAGGAGAGGCAGTGGATGTCACTGTGAGTGTCTGTGAGTGTGAAGCTTGCCGCACAAGCCTGTTGGAGTTCTCAGAGGAAGTAACAAACCGAGTGGACACAGGAGAGGCAGTGGATGTCCCTGTGAGTGTCTGTGAGTGTGAATCTTGCCGGACAAGCCTGTTAGAGTTCTCAGATGGAGTAACAAACCGAGTTGACACAGGAGTGGGTGTCACTGTGAGTGTCTGTGAGTTTGAATCTTGCCGGACAAGCCTGTTAGAGTTCTCAGAGGGCGTAACAAACCGAGTGGACACAGGAGAGGCAGTGGATGCCACTGTAAGTGTCTGTGAGTGTGAATCTTGCCGGACAAGCCTGTTGGAGTTCTCAGAGGGAGTAACAAACCGAGTGGACACAGGAGAGGCAGTGGATGTCACTGTGAGTGTCTGTGAGTGTGAATCTTGCCGGACAAGCCTGTTAGAGTTCTCAGAGGGAGTAACAAACGAGTGGACACAGGAGAGGCAGTGGATGTCTCTGTGAGTGTCTGTGAGTGTGAATCTTGCCGGACAAGCCTGTTAGAGTTCTCAGAGGGAGTAACAAACCGAGTGGACACAGGAGAGGCAGTGGATGTCACTGTGAGTGTCTGTGAGTGTGAACCTTGCCGCACAAGCCTGTTGGAGTTCTCAGAGGAAGTAACAAACCGAGTGGACACAGGAGAGGCAGTGGATGTCCCTGTGAGTGTCTGTGAGTGTGAATCTTGCCGGACAAGCCTGTTAGAGTTCTCAGATGGAGTAACAAACCGAGTGGACACAGGAGTGGGTGTCACTGTGAGTGTCTGTGAGTTTGAATCTTGCCGGACAAGCCTGTTAGAGTTCTCAGAGGGCGTAACAAACCGAGTGGACACAGGAGAGGCAGTGGATGCCACTGTAAGTGTCTGTGAGTGTGAATCTTGCCGGACAAGCCTGTTGGAGTTCTCAGAGGGAGTAACAAACCGAGTGGACACAGGAGAGGCAGTGGATGTCACTGTGAGTGTCTGTGAGTGTGAATCTTGCCGGACAAGCCTGTTAGAGTTCTCAGAGGGAGTAACAAACCGAGTGGACACAGGAGTGGGTGTCACTGCGAGTGTCTGTGAGTGCGAATCCTGCCGGACAAGCCTGTTAGAGTTCTCAGAGGGAGTAACAAACGAGTGGACACAGGAGAGGCAGTGGATGTCTCTGTGAGTGTCTGTGAGTGTGAATCTTGCCGGACAAGCCTGTTAGAGTTCTCAGAGGGAGTAACAAACCGAGTGGACACAGGAGAGGCAGTGGATGCCACTGTGAGTGTCTGTGTGTGTGAATCTTGCCGGACAAGCCAGTTAGAGTTCTCAGAGGGAGTAACAAACCGAGTGGACACAGGAGGGGCAGTGGATGTCACTGTGAGTGTCTGTGAGTGTGAATCTTGCCGGACAAGCCTGTTAGAGTTCTCAGAGGAAGTAACAAACTGGGTGGACACAGGAGAGGCAATGGATGTCACTGTGAGAGTCTGTGAGTGTGAATCTTGCCGGACAAGCCTGTTAGAGTTCCCAGAGGGAGTAACAAACTGGGTGGACACAGGAGAGGCAATGGATGTCACTGTGAGAGTCTGTGAGTGTGAATCTTGCCGGACAAGCCTGTTAGAGTTCTCAGAGGAAGTAACAAACCGAGTGGACACAGGAGTGGGTGTCACTGCGAGTGTCTGTGAGTGCGAATCCTGCCGGACAAGCCTGTTAGAGTTCTCAGAGGGAGTAACAAACGAGTGGACACAGGAGAGGCAGTGGATGTCTCTGTGAGTGTCTGTGAGTGTGAATCTTGCCGGACAAGCCTGTTAGAGTTCTCAGAGGGAGTAACAAACCGAGTGGACACAGGAGAGGCAGTGGATGTCACTGTGAGTGTCTGTGAGTGTGAACCTTGCCGCACAAGCCTGTTGGAGTTCTCAGAGGAAGTAACAAACCGAGTGGACACAGGAGAGGCAGTGGATGTCCCTGTGAGTGTCTGTGAGTGTGAATCTTGCCGGACAAGCCTGTTAGAGTTCTCAGATGGAGTAACAAACCGAGTGGACACAGGAGCGGGTGTCACTGTGAGTGTCTGTGAGTTTGAATCTTGCCGGTCAAGCCTGTTAAGAGTTCTCAGAGGGCGTAACAAACCGAGTGGACACAGGAGAGGCAGTGGATGCCACTGTAAGTGTCTGTGAGTGTGAATCTTGCCGGACAAGCCTGTTGGAGTTCTCAGAGGGAGTAACAAACCGAGTGGACACGGGAGAGGCAGTGGATGTCACTGTGAGTGTCTGTGAGTTTGAATCTTGCCGGACAAGCCTGTTAGAGTTCTCAGAGGGAGTAACAAACCGAGTGGACACAGGAGGGGCAGTGGATGTCACTGTGAGTGTCTGTGAGTGCGAATATTGCCGGACAAGCCTGTTGGAGTTCTCAGAGGAAGTAACAAACCGAGTGGACACAGGAGAGGCAGTGGATGTCCCTGTGAGTGTCTGTGAGTGTGAATCTTGCCGAACAAGCCTGTTAGAGTTCTCAGAGGGAGTAACAAACCGAGTGGACACAGGAGAGGCAGTGGAGGTCACTGTGAGTGTCTGTGAGTGTGAATCTTGCCGGACAAGGCTGTTAGAGTTCTCAGAGGAAGTAACAAACCGAGTGGACACAGGAGAGGCAGTGGATGCCACTGTGAGTGTCTGTGAGTGTGAATCTTGCCGGACAAGCCTGTTGGAGTTCTCAGAGGGAGTAACAAACCGAGTGGACACGGGAGAGGCAGTGGATGTCACTGTGAGTGTCTGTGTGTGTGAATCTTGCCGGACAAGCCTGTTAGAGTTCTCAGAGGAAGTAACAAACCGAGTGGACACAGGAGAGGCAGTGGATGTCCCTGTGAGTGTCTGTGAGTGTGAATCTTGCCGGACAAGCCTGTTAGAGTTCTCAGAGGGAGTAACAAACCGAGAGGACACAGGAGAGGCAGTGGATGTCACTGTGAGTGTCTGTGAGTGTGAATCTTGCCGGACAAGCCTGTTAGAGTTCTCAGAGGAAGTAACAAACCGAGTGGACACAGGCGGGGCAGTGGATGTCTCTGTGTGTATCTGTGAGTTTGAATCTTGCCGGACAATCCTGTTAGAGTTCTCAGAGGGAGTAACAAACCGAGTGGACACAGGAGAGGCAGTGGATGTCACTGTGAGTGTCTGTGAGTGTGAATCTTGCCGGACAATCCTGTTAGAGTTCTCAGAGGAAGTAACAAACCGAGTGGACACAGGAGAGGCAGTGGATGTCACTGTGAGTGTCTGTGAGTGTGCATCTTGCCGGACAAGCCTGTTAGAGTTCTCAGAGGGAGTAACAAACCGAGTGGACACAGGAGAGGCAGTCTATGTCACTGTACGTGTCAGTGAGTGTGAATCTTGCCGGACAAGCCTGTTAGAGTTCTCAGAGGAAGTAACAAACTGAGTGGACACAGGAGAGGCAGTGGGTGTCACTGTGAGTGTCTGTGAGTGTGAATCTTGCCGGACAAGCCTGTTAGAGTTCTCAGAGGGAGTAACAAACGAGTGGACACAGGAGAGGCAGTGGATGTCTCTGTGAGTGTCTGTGAGTGTGAATCTTGCCGGACAAGCCTGTTAGAGTTCTCAGAGGGAGTAACAAACCGAGTGGACACAGGAGAGGCAGTGGATGCCACTGTGAGTGTCTGTGTGTGTGAATCTTGCCGGACAAGCCAGTTAGAGTTCTCAGAGGGAGTAACAAACCGAGTGGACACAGGAGAGGCAGTCTATGTCACTGTAAGTGTCTGTGAGAGTGAATCTTGCCGGACAAGCCTGTTAGAGTTCTCAGAGGGAGTAACAAACCGAGTGGACACAGGAGAGGCAGTGGATGTCACTGTGAGTGTCTGTGAGTGGGAATCTTGCCGGACAAGCCTGTTAGAGTTCTCAGAGGAAGTAACAAACTGAGTGGACACAGGAGAGGCAGTGGATGTCACTGTGAGAGTCTGTGAGTGTGAATCTTGCCGGACAAGCCTGTTAGAGTTCCCAGAGGGAGTAACAAACCGAGTGGACACAGGAGAGGCAGTGGATGTCACTGTGAGTGTCTGTGAGTGTGAATCTTGCCGGACAAGCCTGTTAGAGTTCTCAGAGGGAGTAACAAACCGAGTGGACACAGGAGTGGGTGTCACTGCGAGTGTCTGTGAGTGCGAATCCTGCCGGACAAGCCTGTTAGAGTTCTCAGAGGGAGTAACAAACGAGTGGACACAGGAGAGGCAGTGGATGTCTCTGTGAGTGTCTGTGAGTGTGAATCTTGCCGGACAAGCCTGTTAGAGTTCCCAGAGGGAGTAACAAACCGAGTGGACACAGGAGAGGCAGTGGATGTCACTGTGAGTGTCTGTGAGTGTGAAGCTTGCCGCACAAGCCTGTTGGAGTTCTCAGAGGAAGTAACAAACCGAGTGGACACAGGAGAGGCAGTGGATGTCCCTGTGAGTGTCTGTGAGTGTGAATCTTGCCGGACAAGCCTGTTAGAGTTCTCAGATGGAGTAACAAACCGAGTTGACACAGGAGTGGGTGTCACTGTGAGTGTCTGTGAGTTTGAATCTTGCCGGACAAGCCTGTTAGAGTTCTCAGAGGGCGTAACAAACCGAGTGGACACAGGAGAGGCAGTGGATGCCACTGTAAGTGTCTGTGAGTGTGAATCTTGCCGGACAAGCCTGTTGGAGTTCTCAGAGGGAGTAACAAACCGAGTGGACACAGGAGAGGCAGTGGATGTCACTGTGAGTGTCTGTGAGTGTGAATCTTGCCGGACAAGCCTGTTAGAGTTCTCAGAGGGAGTAACAAACGAGTGGACACAGGAGAGGCAGTGGATGTCTCTGTGAGTGTCTGTGAGTGTGAATCTTGCCGGACAAGCCTGTTAGAGTTCTCAGAGGGAGTAACAAACCGAGTGGACACAGGAGAGGCAGTGGATGTCACTGTGAGTGTCTGTGAGTGTGAACCTTGCCGCACAAGCCTGTTGGAGTTCTCAGAGGAAGTAACAAACCGAGTGGACACAGGAGAGGCAGTGGATGTCCCTGTGAGTGTCTGTGAGTGTGAATCTTGCCGGACAAGCCTGTTAGAGTTCTCAGATGGAGTAACAAACCGAGTGGACACAGGAGTGGGTGTCACTGTGAGTGTCTGTGAGTTTGAATCTTGCCGGACAAGCCTGTTAGAGTTCTCAGAGGGCGTAACAAACCGAGTGGACACAGGAGAGGCAGTGGATGCCACTGTAAGTGTCTGTGAGTGTGAATCTTGCCGGACAAGCCTGTTGGAGTTCTCAGAGGGAGTAACAAACCGAGTGGACACAGGAGAGGCAGTGGATGTCACTGTGAGTGTCTGTGAGTGTGAATCTTGCCGGACAAGCCTGTTAGAGTTCTCAGAGGGAGTAACAAACCGAGTGGACACAGGAGTGGGTGTCACTGCGAGTGTCTGTGAGTGCGAATCCTGCCGGACAAGCCTGTTAGAGTTCTCAGAGGGAGTAACAAACGAGTGGACACAGGAGAGGCAGTGGATGTCTCTGTGAGTGTCTGTGAGTGTGAATCTTGCCGGACAAGCCTGTTAGAGTTCTCAGAGGGAGTAACAAACCGAGTGGACACAGGAGAGGCAGTGGATGCCACTGTGAGTGTCTGTGTGTGTGAATCTTGCCGGACAAGCCAGTTAGAGTTCTCAGAGGGAGTAACAAACCGAGTGGACACAGGAGGGGCAGTGGATGTCACTGTGAGTGTCTGTGTGTTTCAATCTTGCCGGACAAGCCTGTTAGAGTTCTCAGAGGGAGTAACAAACCGAGTGGACACAGGAGAGGCAGTGGAGGTCACTGTGAGTGTCTGTGAGTGTGAATCTTGCCGGACAAGCCTGTTAGAGTTCCCAGAGGGAGTAACAAACCGAGTGGACACAGGAGGGGCAGTGGATGCCACTGTGAGTGTCTGTGAGTGTGAATCTTTCCGGACAAGCCTGTTAGAGTTCTCAGAGGAAGTAACAAACCGAGTGGACACAGGAGAGGCAGTGGATGTCACTGTGAGTGTCTGTGATTGTGAATCTTGCCGGACAATCCTGTTAGAGCTCTCAGAGGGAGTAGCAAACCGAGTGGACACAGGAGAGGCAGTGGATGTCACTGTGAGTGTCTGTGAGTGTGAGTCTTGCCGGACAAGCCTGTTAGAGTTCTCAAAGGGAGTAACAAACCGAGTGGACACAGGAGAGGCAGTGGATGTCACTGTGAGTGTCTGTGAGTGTGAATCTTGCCGGACAAGCCTGTTAGAGTTCTCAGAGGAAGTAACAAACCGAGTGGACACAGGAGAGGCAGTGGATGTCACTGTGAGTGTCTGTGAGAGTGAATCTTGCCGGACAAGCCTGTTAGAGTTCTCAAAGGGAGTAACAAACCGAGTGGACACAGGAGAGGCAGTGGATGTCACTGTGAGTGTCTGTGAGAGTGAATCTTGCCGGACAAGCCTGTTAGAGTTCTCAAAGGGAGTAACAAACCGAGTGGACACAGGAGAGGCAGTGGATGTCACTGTGAGTGTCTGTGAGTGTGAATCTTGCCGGACAAGCCTGTTAGAGTTCTCAGAGGGAGTAACAAACCGAGTGGACACAGGAGAGGCAGTGGATGTCACTGTGAGTGTCTATGAGGGTGAATCTTGCCGGACAAGCCTGTTAGAGTTCTCAGAGGAAGTAACAAACCGAGTGGACACAGGAGAGGCAGTGGATGTCACTGTGAGTGTCTGTGAGAGTGAATCTTGCCGGACAAGCCTGTTAGAGTTCTCAAAGGGAGTAACAAACCGAGTGGACACAGGAGAGGCAGTGGATGTCACTGTGAGTGTCTGTGAGTGTGAATCTTGCCGGACAAGCCTGTTAGAGATCTCAGAGGGAGTAACAAACCGAGTGGACACAGGAGAGGCAGTGGATGTCACTGTGAGTGTCTGTGAGATGGAATCTTGCCGGACAAGCCTGTTAGAGTTCTCAGAGGGAGTAACAAACCGAGTGGACACAGGAGAGGCAGTCTATGTCACTGTAAGTGTCTGTGAGAGTGAATCTTGCCGGACAAGCCTGTTAGAGTTCTCAGAGGGAGTAACAAACCGAGTGGACACAGGAGAGGCAGTGGATGTCACTGTGAGTGTCTGTGAGTGTGAATCTTGCCGGACAAGCCTGTTAGAGTTCTCAGAGGAAGTAACAAACTGAGTGGACTCAGGAGAGGCAGTGGATGTCACTGTGAGAGTCTGTGAGTGTGAATCTTGCCGGACAAGCCTGTTAGAGTTCCCAGAGGGAGTAACAAACCGAGTGGACACAGGAGAGGCAGTGGATGTCACTGTGAGTGTCTGTGAGTGTGAATCTTGCCGGACAAGCCTGTTAGAGTTCTCAGAGGGAGTAACAAACCGAGTGGACACAGGAGTGGGTGTCACTGCGAGTGTCTGTGAGTGCGAATCCTGCCGGACAAGCCTGTTAGAGTTCTCAGAGGGAGTAACACACCGAGTGGACACAGGAGAGGCAGTGGATGTCTCTGTGAGTGTCTGTGAGTGTGAATCTTGCCGGACAAGCCTGTTAGAGTTCTCAGAGGGAGTAACAAACCGAGTGGACACAGGAGTGGATGTCACTGTGAGTGTCTGTGAGTGTGAATCTTGCCGGACAAGCCTGTTGGAGTTCTCAGAGGGAGTAACACACCGAGTGGACACAGGAGGGGCAGTGGATGTCCCTGTGAGTGTCTGTGAGTGTGAATCTTGCCGGACAAGCCTGTTAGAGTTCTCAGAGGGAGTAACAAACCGAGTGGACACAGGAGAGGCAGTGGATGTCACTGTGAGTGTCTGTGAGTGTGAACCTTGCCGCACAAGCCTGTTGGAGTTCTCAGAGGAAGTAACAAACCGAGTGGACACAGGAGAGGCAGTGGATGTCCCTGTGAGTGTCTGTGAGTGTGAATCTTGCCGGACAAGCCTGTTAGAGTTCTCAGATGGAGTAACAAACCGAGTGGACACAGGAGTGGGTGTCACTGTGAGTGTCTGTGAGTTTGAATCTTGCCGGACAAGCCTGTTAGAGTTCTCAGAGGGCGTAACAAACCGAGTGGACACAGGAGAGGCAGTGGATGCCACTGTAAGTGTCTGTGAGTGTGAATTTTGCCGGACAAGCCTGTTGGAGTTCTCAGAGGGAGTAACAAACCGAGTGGACACAGGAGAGGCAGTGGATGTCACTGTGAGTGTCTGTGAGTGTGAATCTTGCCGGACAAGCCTGTTAGAGTTCTCAGAGGGAGTAACAAACCGAGTGGACACAGGAGAGGCAGTGGATGTCACTGTGAGTGTCTGTGAGATGGAATCTTGCCGGACAAGCCTGTTAGAGTTCTCAGAGGGAGTAACAAACCGAGTGGACACAGGAGAGGCAGTCTATGTCACTGTAAGTGTCTGTGAGAGTGAATCTTGCCGGACAAGCCTGTTAGAGTTCTCAGAGGGAGTGACAAACCGAGTGGACACAGAGAGGCTGTGGATGTCACAGTGAGTATCTGTGAGTGTGAATCTTGCCGGACAAGCCTGTTAGAGTTCTCAGAGGGAGTAACAAACCGAGTGGACACAGGAGAGGCAGTGGATGTCACTGTGAGTGTCTGTGAGTGTGAATCTTGCCGGACAAGCCTGTTAGAGTTCTCAGAGGAAGTAACAAACTGAGTGGACACAGGAGAGGCAATGGATGTCACTGTGAGAGTCTGTGAGTGTGAATCTTGCCGGACAAGCCTGTTAGAGTTCCCAGAGGGAGTAACAAACCGAGTGGACACAGGAGAGGCAGTGGATGTCACTGTGAGTGTCTGTGAGTGTGAATCTTGCCGGACAAGCCTGTTAGAGTTCTCAGAGGGAGTAACAAACCGAGTGGACACAGGAGTGGGTGTCACTGCGAGTGTCTGTGAGTGCGAATCCTGCCGGACAAGCCTGTTAGAGTTCTCAGAGGGAGTAACAAACGAGTGGACACAGGAGAGGCAGTGGATGTCTCTGTGAGTGTCTGTGAGTGTGAATCTTGCCGGACAAGCCTGTTAGAGTTCTCAGAGGGAGTAACAAACCGAGTGGACACAGGAGAGGCAGTGGATGTCACTGTGAGTGTCTGTGAGTGTGAACCTTGCCGCACAAGCCTGTTGGAGTTCTCAGAGGAAGTAACAAACCGAATGGACACAGGAGAGGCAGTGGATGTCCCTGTGAGTGTCTGTGAGTGTGAATCTTGCCGGACAAGCCTGTTAGAGTTCTCAGATGGAGTAACAAACCGAGTGGACACAGGAGCGGGTGTCACTGTGAGTGTCTGTGAGTTTGAATCTTGCCGGACAAGCCTGTTAGAGTTCTCAGAGGGAGTAACAAACCGTGTGGACACAGGAGTGGGTGTCACTGCGAGTGTCTGTGAGTGCGAATCCTGCCGGACAAGCCTGTTAGAGTTCTCAGAGGGAGTAACAAACGAGTGGACACAGGAGAGGCAGTGGATGTCTCTGTGAGTGTCTGTGAGTGTGAATCTTGCCGGACAAGCCTGTTAGAGTTCTCAGAGGGAGTAACAAACCGAGTGGACACAGGAGAGGCAGTGGATGTCACTGTGAGTGTCTGTGAGTGTGAACCTTGCCGCACAAGCCTGTTGGAGTTCTCAGAGGAAGTAACAAACCGAATGGACACAGGAGAGGCAGTGGATGTCCCTGTGAGTGTCTGTGAGTGTGAATCTTGCCGGACAAGCCTGTTAGAGTTCTCAGATGGAGTAACAAACCGAGTGGACACAGGAGCGGGTGTCACTGTGAGTGTCTGTGAGTTTGAATCTTGCCGGTCAAGCCTGTTAGAGTTCTCAGAGGGCGTAACAAACCGAGTGGACACAGGAGAGGCAGTGGATGCCACTGTAAGTGTCTGTGAGTGTGAATCTTGCCGGACAAGCCTGTTGGAGTTCTCAGAGGGAGTAACAAACCGAGTGGACACGGGAGAGGCAGTGGATGTCACTGTGAGTGTCTGTGAGTTTGAATCTTGCCGGACAAGCCTGTTAGAGTTCTCAGAGGGAGTAACAAACCGAGTGGACACAGGAGGGGCAGTGGATGTCACTGTGAGTGTCTGTGAGTGTGAATCTTGCCGGACAAGCCTGTTAGAGTTCTCAGAGGAAGTAACAAACTGAGTGGACACAGGAGAGGCAATGGATGTCACTGTGAGAGTCTGTGAGTGTGAATCTTGCCGGACAAGCCTGTTAGAGTTCCCAGAGGGAGTAACAAACCGAGTGGACACAGGAGAGGCAGTGGATGTCACTGTGAGTGTCTGTGAGTGTGAATCTTGCCGGACAAGCCTGTTAGAGTTCTCAGAGGGAGTAACAAACCGAGTGGACACAGGAGTGGGTGTCACTGCGAGTGTCTGTGAGTGCGAATCCTGCCGGACAAGCCTGTTAGAGTTCTCAGAGGGAGTAACAAACGAGTGGACACAGGAGAGGCAGTGGATGTCTCTGTGAGTGTCTGTGAGTGTGAATCTTGCCGGACAAGCCTGTTAGAGTTCTCAGAGGGAGTAACAAACCGAGTGGACACAGGAGAGGCAGTGGATGTCACTGTGAGTGTCTGTGAGTGTGAACCTTGCCGCACAAGCCTGTTGGAGTTCTCAGAGGAAGTAACAAACCGAATGGACACAGGAGAGGCAGTGGATGTCCCTGTGAGTGTCTGTGAGTGTGAATCTTGCCGGACAAGCCTGTTAGAGTTCTCAGATGGAGTAACAAACCGAGTGGACACAGGAGCGGGTGTCACTGTGAGTGTCTGTGAGTTTGAATCTTGCCGGACAAGCCTGTTAGAGTTCTCAGAGGGAGTAACAAACCGAGTGGACACAGGAGTGGGTGTCACTGCGAGTGTCTGTGAGTGCGAATCCTGCCGGACAAGCCTGTTAGAGTTCTCAGAGGGAGTAACAAACGAGTGGACACAGGAGAGGCAGTGGATGTCTCTGTGAGTGTCTGTGAGTGTGAATCTTGCCGGACAAGCCTGTTAGAGTTCTCAGAGGGAGTAACAAACCGAGTGGACACAGGAGAGGCAGTGGATGTCACTGTGAGTGTCTGTGAGTGTGAACCTTGCCGCACAAGCCTGTTGGAGTTCTCAGAGGAAGTAACAAACCGAATGGACACAGGAGAGGCAGTGGATGTCCCTGTGAGTGTCTGTGAGTGTGAATCTTGCCGGACAAGCCTGTTAGAGTTCTCAGATGGAGTAACAAACCGAGTGGACACAGGAGCGGGTGTCACTGTGAGTGTCTGTGAGTTTGAATCTTGCCGGTCAAGCCTGTTAGAGTTCTCAGAGGGCGTAACAAACCGAGTGGACACAGGAGAGGCAGTGGATGCCACTGTAAGTGTCTGTGAGTGTGAATCTTGCCGGACAAGCCTGTTGGAGTTCTCAGAGGGAGTAACAAACCGAGTGGACACGGGAGAGGCAGTGGATGTCACTGTGAGTGTCTGTGAGTTTGAATCTTGCCGGACAAGCCTGTTAGAGTTCTCAGAGGGAGTAACAAACCGAGTGGACACAGGAGGGGCAGTGGATGTCACTGTGAGTGTCTGTGAGTGCGAATATTGCCGGACAAGCCTGTTGGAGTTCTCAGAGGAAGTAACAAACCGAGTGGACACAGGAGAGGCAGTGGATGTCCCTGTGAGTGTCTGTGAGTGTGAATCTTGCCGGACAAGCCTGTTAGAGTTCTCAGATGGAGTAACAAACCGAGTGGACACAGGAGGGGCAATGGATGTCACTGTGAGTGTCTGTGAGTTTGAATCTTGCCGAACAAGCCTGTTAGAGTTCTCAGAGGGAGTAACAAACCGAGTGGACACAGGAGAGGCAGTGGAGGTCACTGTGAGTGTCTGTGAGTGTGAATCTTGCCGGATAAGGCTGTTAGAGTTCTCAGAGGAAGTAACAAACCGAGTGGACACAGGAGAGGCAGTGGATGCCACTGTGAGTGTCTGTGAGTGTGAATCTTGCCGGACAAGCCTGTTGGAGTTCTCAGAGGGAGTAACAAACCGAGTGGACACGGGAGAGGCAGTGGATGTCACTGTGAGTGTCTGTGTGTGTGAATCTTGCCGGACAAGCCTGTTAGAGTTCTCAGAGGAAGTAACAAACCGAGTGGACACAGGAGAGGCAGTGGATGTCCCTGTGAGTGTCTGTGAGTGTGAATCTTGCCGGACAAGCCTGTTAGAGTTCTCAGAGGGAGTAACAAACCGAGTGGACACAGGAGAGGCAGTGGATGTCACTGTGAGTGTCTGTGAGTGTGAATCTTGCCGGACAAGCCTGTTAGAGTTCTCAGAGGAAGTAACAAACCGAGTTGACACAGGCGGGGCAGTGGATGTCACTGTGAGTGTCTGTGAGTTTGAATCTTGCCGGACAATCCTGTTAGAGTTCTCAGAGGGAGTAACAAACCGAGTGGACACAGGAGAGGCAGTGGATGTCACTGTGAGTGTCTGTGAGTGTGAATCTTGCCGGACAATCCTGTTAGAGTTCTCAGAGGAAGTAACAAACCGAGTGGACACAGGAGAGGCAGTGGATGCCACTGTGAGTGTCTGTGAGTGTGAATCTTGCCGGACAAGCCTGTTGGAGTTCTCAGAGGGAGTAACAAACCGAGTGGACACGGGAGAGGCAGTGGATGTCACTGTGAGTGTCTGTGTGTGTGAATCTTGCCGGACAAGCCTGTTAGAGTTCTCAGAGGAAGTAACAAACCGAGTGGACACAGGAGAGGCAGTGGATGTCCCTGTGAGTGTCTGTGAGTGTGAATCTTGCCGGACAAGCCTGTTAGAGTTCTCAGAGGGAGTAACAAACCGAGTGGACACAGGAGAGGCAGTGGATGTCACTGTGAGTGTCTGTGAGTGTGAATCTTGCCGGACAAGCCTGTTAGAGTTCTCAGAGGAAGTAACAAACCGAGTTGACACAGGCGGGGCAGTGGATGTCACTGTGAGTGTCTGTGAGTTTGAATCTTGCCGGACAATCCTGTTAGAGTTCTCAGAGGGAGTAACAAACCGAGTGGACACAGGAGAGGCAGTGGATGTCACTGTGAGTGTCTGTGAGTGTGAATCTTGCCGGACAATCCTGTTAGAGTTCTCAGAGGAAGTAACAAACCGAGTGGACACAGGAGAGGCAGTGGATGTCACTGTGAGTGTCTGTGAGTGTGCATCTTGCCGGACAAGCCTGTTAGAGTTCTCAGAGGGAGTAACAAACCGAGTGGACACAGGAGAGGCAGTCTATGTCACTGTACGTGTCAGTGAGTGTGAATCTTGCCGGACAAGCCTGTTAGAGTTCTCAGAGGAAGTAACAAACTGAGTGGACACAGGAGAGGCAGTGGGTGTCACTGTGAGTGTCTGTGAGTGTGAATCTTGCCGGACAAGCCTGTTAGAGTTCTCAGAGTGAGTAACAAACCGAGTGGACACAGGAGTGGCAGTGGATGTCACTGTGAGTGTCTGTGAGTGCGAATCCTGCCGGACAAGCCTGTTAGAGTTCTCAGAGGGAGTAACAAACGAGTGGACACAGGAGAGGCAGTGGATGTCTCTGTGAGTGTCTGTGAGTGTGAACCTTGCCGGACAAGCCTGTTAGCGTTCTCAGAGGGAGTAACAAACCGAGTGGACGCAGGAGAGGCAGTGGATGTCACTGTGAGTGTCTGTGAGTGTGAATCTTGCCGGACAAGCCTGTTAGAGTTCTCGGAGGGAGTAACAAACCGAGTGGTCACAGAGAGGCAGTGGGTGTCACTGTGAGTGTCTGTGAGAAGGAAACCTGCCGGACAAGCCTGTTAGAGTTCTCAGAGGGAGTAACAAACCGAGTGGACACAGGAGAGGCAGCGGATGCCACTCTCGTGGATTTTCAGATGACATGTGACAAGGCGCCACACATGAGTCAGCTTAACAATAGAAAATCCGATGGCGTTACAGGAGAGATTCTGGCATGGATCGCGGAATGGCTGACAGGCAGGAGGCAGAGAGTGGCAATAAAAGGGTGCTTTTCTGATTGGCTGCTGCTGTCTAGAGGCGAACCTTACTGGACAGCATTGCGACCGTTACTTTTACCATGTTTGTCAACGATTTGGGATATTGAATTGATGACTTCGTGGCAACGTTTGGGGATGATACAAAGGTAGGTGGAGGAGTATGTCGAGCTGAGGAAGCAAAGCGATTACAGCAGGATAGAGATAAATTGAAAGAATGGGCAAAATGGCAGATGGAATACAGTGTTGCGAAACGTATGAAAATGAATTTTGGTAAAAGGAACAACAAGACGGATAATTATCAGAACGGGAGGATGTTTCAAATATCAGAGGCGCAGAGGCACTTAGGAGTCCTTGTGTAAGGTTCCCAGAAAGTTTATTTACAGTTTGGGTCTGTTGTAAAGAACGCAAAGTGAATTTTACCATTTATGTGAAAGGGAATGAAACGGGAAAACAGGGCAATAATGCTGATCATTCTTAACGGTCTAATCAGGCAGAAACCAGTATTTGCAACGGTTTTGGGCCCCATATCTCAGGTATGAGATATATCTAAGGCTAATATATGGCTAATGGAATGTTGGTCTTTATTACAAAGAGAATTGAGTACAAGAGCAAGGAAATCCTTATGCATTTGTAAAGGGCCCTGGTGAAACCACACCTGGAGTATTGTGTACAGTTTTGGTCTCCAGGGTTAAGGAAAGACATCCCGGCTACAGAGAAAGTGCAGCGTAGATTCACGAGGTTAACTCCTGGGAATGTCCGGAATTTCTTACGCAGAGATGTCAGAGAGACTGGCATTGTTCACGCTGGAATAAAGGAGATTGAGAGGGGATCTGATTGCATCATATAAGATTATTAAAGGATTGGACAAGATAGAGGCAGGAAATATGTTCCAGATGCTGGGAGAGTCCAGTACCAGAGGGCATAGTTTAAGAATAAGGGGTCGGTCATTTAGGACAGCGTTAATGGAAAAACTTCTTCTCCCAGAGAGTTGTGGGGGTGTGGAATGCACTGCCTCAGAAGGCAGTGGAGGCCAATTCTCTGGATGCTTTCAAGAAGGAGCTAGATAGGTATCTTATGGATAGGGGCATCAAGGGATATTGGGGCAAAGCAGGAACCGGGTATTGATAGTAGATGATCAGCCATGATCTCAGAATGGCGGTGCAGGCTCGAAGGGCCGAATGGTCTACTTCTGCACCTATTGTCTATTGTCTATAGAGGATGTGTTCTGATTGAGGAGAGATCAGAGGAGTTTAGCAAGGGTAATTAAGGAAATGAAGGGGTAAAATCTAAGTAACATTTAGCTGCTTGGGTCCTGCACTCAATGGAATTTGGAAGAATGCGGAAAAGCGGGAGTGGGCTAAGTCTGATTGAAACCTACCCAATGCTGAAAGAAGACACAGGGTGGATACGGAAGCTCGCTTTATTTGGTGGGGGTGTGTAGAACTACACTACACTGCCTCAGAATTGAGGAGCACCTTCTCAGAACAGGGATAGGGTGGAATTATTTCTTGAGCCAGAGTCGTGAATCTGTGGAATGCCCTACTACTGACTGAAGGAGGCCAAGTTTCAGGGTGTATTTAAGTCAGTTTTTGATCGTTGATTTCTTCTCTCCTCATCTGGAAATGAATGCTGACGTGTATTGTCCTTCCTCACCACCTACTGCACCTGTAACTTAAATTTGAGGGAATCCTGCACGTGGATGGCCAAACCCTTTTCTCCGTAGACTGCTGAATTTTCTCTACATCTAGAAAATAGTCTACACCTTTATTTCTGATACCAAATTGCATGATCATGCACCTCCCAACACGGTATCCCATCAGCCACTAGTTTGCCCATTTTCCTAATCTGTATGAACCCCTCTGTAGCCTATCTGCTACTTAAACACTGTTTGTTGATCGGAAATGTTATGGCCGATCAACACTGAGTGTGGTTTCCCGATGAGGAAGTAAAACATTCTGTTGCATAGGGAGATGCACCGCCCGGGATTTGGAGCTTGTTGATAAGAACTGAGGAAATGATTGTGTTGACCTCTGAGCTGTTGTCATAAACCACAGCCTGCTGTAGGTATTGCCATTGTCCAGATGGTCCAAGACCTAGTGGGGAGAAGGTCCGATTATGTTCCATTTGGCTACCAATGGCATGGGTAGGATAAGTGGGGAGAAGATATAGGGAGTTGGGTTAAAGGGCAGGATCTCCAATATTGCTACCCATGCCATGTTCTAGCAAGTCTAGAACCAGATTATACAATTTACACAGAGGTTTCAGATAGTTACTGAGAGATAGGCGACAGAGTTCCAGAACAGTTACTGCTGAGGTTGTGGAAGTGGATGGTGATAGGAACTCACATTAAATTGGTACTCAGATGGTTGAGATCAGTGCAGATATTTTCCTGGGCTGCATACATTTCAATGCAGAAGAATCTGCATTGGCTGAAAATAGTGCTGAAGGTGACGCAACCAGTTTACAAACAGAGGTAATGTGTACTGAGGAGAGGCTATTGAGGGGGCAGCTTTACAGTCAATTGGCTGAGTTGCAGCGTAAAATGTAGACACCATCGAACTGGATGAATAGAGGAGTGAAGGTGTTCAATTTTAATGTGCGGAGTATAATGGATAAAGAGGTGTTTCATTGGCAGGAGGCAAAGTGTGGGAATGAGCCGAGACTTTTTGGTTGGCTGCCGGTGACTCATCACTTTACACAGGGGTCTGTGTCGTGAGCAAAGCGTTTTACCTTGTATGTCAATCATTTGGATGATAGAGCTGATTGCGTAGTTGCGAAGTTTGCAGAGGATTTGAAGATGGGTGGAGGGGCAGGCTGTTTTCAGGAAGCCGAGAGCATAGAGCCTCTTCTTTAAAAGGAGATAAAATTCGGAAAAATATCTAAGGATGAATGGGATTCTCTAAACGTTAATTTGCGGGTTGAAGAAGGTAAATGCAACGTCGGAATTCATTTCAAGAGGGCTGGAATATAAAGGCAATGATGTAATATTGAGACTTTACAAAACATTGGTGAGGCATCTCGTGGAGTATTATGAACGGTTGTAGGCCTTTTATTTATCAAAGGATGTACTGAAGCTGAAGAGGGTTCTAAAGAGAGTCAAGAGGTTGATTCCATAAAAATCGTTTGATCACTCTGGGCCTACACCAGGATTAAGTAAATGAGTTGTGACCTCATCGAAACATCTCTAATGGTGAAAGGCTTTGCTCGAGTGTATGTGGAGATGATTTCCCCGCTGGTGGGACAGTGAAAGACGAGAGGATACATCTAAGAATAGAGAGGTACCCTCTGTGCACCCCTTATCCTCTGATTTCCAGTGTATTCAGGCCCAGAGTTGAAAGCTTCCTGTATAACAAAGCTTTCAATCACAGAATAAGTATTGTGCAACTGCTGTGAAGCCTGTCCAATGTATGCACATCCTTTACTCCATCAGGGGCCCGAAGATACTCACAACACTTAAACTGAGCCGCACCTGTGCCTTATAAAGTTAGAAAATTCCATCCTTGCTTATATATTCCAGTCCTCCGAAATAATAAAAAAAGTAACATCATATTTTCCTTCCTCAGTATGGACTGAACCTGCAAATAAATCCTAAAGGAATCCTGCACGAGGTCCCTTTGCACCGTAGATATTTCTCCATTCAGAAAATAGTCAACTCTTACATTTTTTTCTACCAAAGTGTATGGCCATACACTCTCCCACACTGTACTCTATCTGCTGCTCATTTGTCCGTTTTCCTATTGTGTCTAAGTCCTTCTGTAGCCTCTCTGCTACCTCAAAACTGCCTCTTGATCGGTAATGTATTATTGGTCTGCACTTACTGTGGTTCCCTGATGAGAAATCAAACATCCTGTTACAGACGGTGATAACACCTTAAACGTCCATTGGGTTAGACGGGGCAGAGTTTCTTTAGTGTGTCCAGGACGGTTTCCTGTCACAGTATGTTGACAGGCCGAATAAGGGGAATGCCATACTAAATCTAGTAACAGATAACGAACCGGGTCAGATCACAGATCTCTCAGTGGGTGAGCATCTGGCGAACAGTGGCCACTTCTGTTGGCATTTAGAATTATCATGGAAAAGGATACAATCAGAGAGGACAGGAGAATTTTTAATTGAGGGAATTGAAATTATGAATGAATACGACTAGAAATTGCAGGTGTGAATTGGGATGATGTTATCGCAGGGAAATATACTATGGACATGTGGTCAAAATTTAGGGATCAGGATGTTGGGGATAAGTTCGTCCCAATGAGGAAGATAAAGAATGGTAGGGTGAAGGAACCATGGGTGACAAGTGAGGTGGAAAATCTAGTCAGGTGGAAGTAGGCAGCATACATGAGGTTTAGGAAGCAAGGATCAGATGAGGCTATTGAGGAACATAGGGTAGCAAGCAAGAAGGTTATGAAGGGGGCATGAAAAGGCCTTGGCGAGAAGGGTAAAGGAAAACCCCGAGGCATCCTTCACTCATGTGAAGAGCAAATGGATGCCAGTAGTGAAGGTAGGACCGATTAGAGATAAAGGTAGTACGGTGTACCTGGAGGCTGTGGAAGTGTGTGAGATCCTTAACGTATACATCTCTTCGGTATTTACCAATGAGAGGTAACTTGATGACAGTGAGGACAATATGAGTGAGGTTGATGTTCTGGAGCATGTTGGTTCTGGGCTCCCTGCTTTTCGTAATTTTTATTAACGGCCTGGATGTGGTGGTAGAAGGGTTGGAAAGTTTGCATAAGACACAAAGTTTGTGGTGTTTTGGATAGTGTTGAGGATCGTCGAAGATTGCAGAGAAACGTTGATAGGATGCAGAAGTGGGCTCAGAAGTGGCAGATGGAGTTCAACCCGGAGAAGTGTGAGGTGGTACACTTTAGAAGGACAAACTCCAATGCAGAGTACAAAGTAAATTGCAGGATATTTGGTACTGTGGAGGAGCTGATGTATCTGGGGGTAGTTGTCCACAGATCCCAGAAAGTTGCCTCACAGGTAGATAGGCTGGTTAAGAAAGTTTATGGGGTGTTAGCTTTCATAAGTCGAGGGATAGAATTTAAGGCTCGAGTTGTAATGACACAGCTATATAAAACTCTGTTTCAGCCAGACTTGGAGTACTGTGTCCAGTTCTGGTCGCCTCACTATTGGAATAATGTGGAAGCATTGAAAAGGGTGCAAATGAGATTTACCAGGATGCTGCCTGGTTTAGAGAGTATGGATTATGATCAGAGATTAAGGGAGCTAGGGCTTTACTCACTGGAGAGAAGGAGGATGAGAGGAGACATGATAGAGGTGTACAAGATATTAAGAGGAATAGATAGAGTGGACAGCCAGCGCCTCTTCCCCAGGGTACCACTGCTCAGTACAAGAGGACATGACTTTAAGGTAAGGGGAGGGAAGTTCAAGGGGGATGAGAGGAAGTTATTTTTTTTACTCAGAGAATGGTTGGTGCGTGGAATGCACAGCCTGAGTCAGTGGTGGAGGCAGTTGCACTAGTGAAATTTAATAGAGTAGTAGACAGGTATAGGGAGGAATTTTAGTTGGGGGTGATATAGAAGGCAGGGTTTAAATGTCGACACAGCATTGTGGGCCTAGGGGCTTTTACTGTGCATTCTATGTTCTATGTTATATACCCTGGCCCAGGATTTGGAGCTTGTTTTTAAAAACTGAGGAAATGATTGTGCTGAACACTGAGCTATGGCCAATAAACCGCAGCCTGACGTAACTATTATGTTGTGCAATGGTCCAAGGCCCGGTGGAGAGCAAATGAGATTGCAAACGTTGTGGACCTATCGTGCAGAGAGACAAAGTGCAGTTGGTCAACGTTCTGGGCCCTGTGTAGATCCTCAGAGATGCTAACATCCGGGATATTCAAATAATTCTAGAGGCTTGCCGGGTGACAGACAGGACATATAGGGAGGTAGTTACACCTAGGATGGAGGACACAGGAAACTGGGTAACAGCGAGGCAGGCGAAAACGTTTAATGAGCCAGTGCAGAGTAGCCCTGTTGTCATCCTCATTAGTAGAATGTATAACACTTTAGGTACAGTCGCGGAGAGAGGTCCCAGTGGCCGGCTGTTTGGCAGTGAGTCTGCCTCTTGACTCAGAAGGGAAGGGGGAAGAAGAGACACGCTGTGGTGATAGGGGATTCGTTAGTTAGGGGAACAGACTGGAGACTCGTTGTGACAGAATGAGATTCCTGGATGGCAAGATGCCCTCCGCGTGCCAGGGTCCGGGATATCTCAAAACGAATCCTCAGCATTCGTAAGTGCGAAGGTCAAAAGCGAGAAGTCTGTTTACTGAAGAGGTATGATTAAATTAATTCTGCAATTTGTGAGGGAGAAGCATAAGTCACATGAATCAGTATCTCAATGGAAT
This sequence comes from Hemitrygon akajei, assembly GCF_048418815.1. NCBI lineage: Eukaryota > Metazoa > Chordata > Chondrichthyes > Myliobatiformes > Dasyatidae > Hemitrygon > Hemitrygon akajei. The sequence continues at coordinate 6,906,480 of NW_027331919.1, read as the reverse complement.
AATGGGATTTACAGAGGCTGAAGAGTAGATCCCTTGAGCAAGAATCCCAGAAGTTTAATTTTCAGGCTGAGTCTGGGTTAAGAAGGCAAATGCGATGGTGGCATTTATTTTAAGGTGAAATTAATAATAATAATAATAATAATAATAATAATAATAATAATAATAATAATAATAATAATAATAATAATAATAATAATAATAGTAATAATAATAATAATAAAACAAGGATATAATGCTGATGCTTTATAAGGAAACAAGAAGGCCGCAGTTGGAGTATTGGCACCAGATCTGGTCCCAATATCGCATAAAGGATATGTTGTCATTGGAGAGAGTGCATGCGAGGTTCACAAGGATAATACTGGAAATGAAGGGGTTAACCTTAGAGAAGCGTTCGGGAACTTTGGGCCTGTACGCATTGGAAGTTAGAAGAATGCGTGGTGATAGAACGATAGAAACATTGAACATTACAGCACAGAAACAGGACCTCCGGCCCTTCCTGAATGTGCTGAACCATATTTCTGCCTAGTCCCACTGACCTGCACCTGGACCTTATCTCTCCATACATCTCTCATCCATGCACCTGTCCAAGTTTTTCTTAAATGTTATAAGTGAGCCTGAAATTACAATTTCATTCCACAGCTCATTACACACTCCCACCATTCACTGTGTGAAGAAACCACACCCCTGCCCATATTTCCTTTAAGCTGTTCCTCCTTCACCCTTATCCCATGACCTTTGTGTTTTTTCTGTCCGCTAGTCTCAGTGAAACAAGCCTGCTTGTATTCACTCTATCTGTACCCATCATAATTTTATATCCCTCTTCAATTCTCCCCTCATTCTTTTAAGCTCCAGGGAATGAATTCTTAACCCATTCAACCTTTCTCTGTAACTCTGTTTTTCAAGTCCCGACAACATCCTTGTAAACCTGCTCTGCACTCTTTCAACCTTACTAACATCCTTTCTTTAATTGGGTGACCAAAACTGCACACAATACTCCAAAATCGCCTTCCCCAGTGTCTTATATAACCTTACTAAAACATTCCAACTCTTATACTCAATACTTTCATTTATAAAGGCCAATGTACCAAAAGCTCTCTTTGCGACCCTATCTATCTTTTACGCCACATTTTGGGAATTCAGTATCGATATTACCATATCTCTTTGTTCTACTACACTCCTCAGTGCCCTAGTATTTACCTTGTATGTTCTACCATGGTTTTTCCTTCCAAAGTGCAATACCTCACACATGTCTGTATTAATATCCATCTACCATTTTCAGCCCCTTTTTCCAGCTGATCAACATCCATCTCTGAGCTTAGAAAACCTTCCTCACTGTCCACTACATCTGCAAACTTTGTATCATCAGCAAATCTGCAGATCCAGTTTATCACATTATTATCCATATCATTGATATAGATGACAAATAGCAATGGACCCTGCACTGATCCCTGTGGCACACCACTAATCACAGGCCTCCACTCAGGGAAGCAATCCTCCACTACCACACTCTCGCGTCTTCCAATGAGCCAATGTCTAATCCAATTTTCTACCTCACCATGTATACCTAGCGCTTGTATCGTCCTAACTAACTTCCCATTACTGAAGTCCACGTAAACAACATCCATTGCGCTCGCTTCATCTACTTTCCTGGTAACTTCCGCGAAAAAAAACTCTAATAGATTGTTTAATCAATCTTGTGATCTTGTTGAACCTACCGAATGTTCAAAGGGCTGGGTACGGTGGGTGTGGAGAGGATGTTTCCAGTGGTGAGGGCACATTTCCAGAACGTGAGGGTACATACTCAAATTATGGGGCGCCCTTTCAGAATGGAAGCAAAGAGGAGTGCCTGTTGCCAGATAGAAGCGAATATGCGGAACGCTCTGCCACAAACCATGCTGGAGGCCAAGCCCGTGAGAAGAGTTAGGCGGAATATGACAGTTTTCAGATTGGTTAGGGCGTCAAAAATACGGCAAAGTGTTCGGTTGAGTGGGATCCGGGATTGGTCATGAATGGCGAATCAGATTTGATGGGCTGAATAGCCTTATGCTTTGCAATGTCTTCTGGTTGTATCAACTCCGATGTTGTCAAATCCATTATTTCCTAAGGGGACCAACAATGCTCATAACACAACAAATCCGAACATTGCAGTGCCTTGTAAAGCCTAGAAAATAAACCTTTGCTTATATTCTGGTCATATGGAAATGAATGCGAACATTGCATTTGTCTTCCTCACCACCGACTCCACCTGTAAATTAACCTCGAGGGAATCCTGCACCAGGACTCCCAAATCCCTTTGAGGCGTAGTTTGTTTTTTTTTAAGAAAATAGTTCACACTTTTATTTATTCTGGCAAATTGCATGACAGGACACATCGGGGCACTGTATTCCATCTGCCAGTACTTTGCCCTTTTCCCTTATCTGTATAAGACCTGCAGCCTCTCTGCTACTTCAACACCACCTGTAGATCGGAAATGTTATGACCGATCTCCACGGACAGTGGTTTCACGATGAGGAAGTCAAACATTATTTTGCAGAGGGAGATGCAGCGGTCCAGGTTTTGGAGCTTGTTGATGGGAACTGAGGAAATGACTGTGCTGAACGCTGAACTTTTGCCAATAAACCGCAGAGTGACGTAATCATTGCTATTGCCCAGAAGGACCAAAGGCCCAGAGCAGAGCAAGTGACGCCCTGTTCCTTCTGGGTACCAATGTCATGGGTTGGACGAATAACGAGGGAATACTGGAAGCTAGGTTCAAAATATTTTTTCCCTCAGTGTCAGCAAGACGAAGGATTTGCTTGTTGATTTCAGAAGGGGTAGCGGACCGGACAACCCCATCTAAATCGGTGGTCGCAGGTGGAACAGGTCAAAACATTAGGTTCCTCGGGGTGAATATAACAAATGGCCTGACTTGGTCTAACCAAGCAGAGTCGACTACCAAGAAGGCCCACCAGCGCCTTTACTTCCTGAGAAAGCTGAAGAAATTTGACCTGTCCCCTAAAACCCTCACTAATTTTTATAGGTGCGCCGTAGAAAGCATTCTTCTAGGATGCATCACAACCTGCTATGGAAGTTGACCATGTCCAAGACCGGAAGAAGCTACAGAAGATCGTGAACACAGCCCAGCACATCACACAAACCAAACGTCCATCTTTGGACTCACTTTACACCACACGCTGTCGGAGGTTGATGTTCCACAGCATGTTGGTTCTGGGACCCCTACTTCTCGTGATTTTTATTAGCGACCTGGATATGGGGGTAGAAGGGTGGATTGACAAGTTTGCAGATGACACAAAGGTTAGTGGTGTTGTAGATAGTGTAGAGGATTGTCTAATATTGAAGAGAGACTTTGATTGGGTGCAGAAGTGGACTGAGAAGTGGCAGATGGCGTTAAACTCGGAGAAGTGTCAGGTGGTACACATTAGAAGGACAAACTCCAAGTCAGAGTACAAAGTAAATGGCAGGCTACTTGATAATGGGGATAATCTGTGCATACCTGTCCACAGATCCCTGAAAGTCGCCTCACAGGTAGATATGGTAGTTAAGAAAGTTTATAGGCTGTTAGCTTTTATAAGACGAGGGGCGGAGTTTAAGGGTCGCGAGGTAATGATGCAGCTTTATGAAACACTGATTAAGCCACACTTGGAGTATTGTGTCCAGTTCTGGTTGCCTCAGTATAGGAAGGATGTGGAAGCATTGGAAAGGGTACAGAGCAGATTCACCAGGATGCTGCCTGTTGTCGAGAGTATGTATTACGATCAGGGATCAATGGGGCTAGGGCTTTACTCTTTGGATAGAAAGAGGATGAGAGGAGTCATGATAGAGTGATACAAGATATGAAGAGGAATAGACAGAGTGGACAGCAGGCGCCTCTTGCTCAGGACACTACTGTTCAATACAAGAGGACATGGCTTTAAGTTAAGTGGTGGGATGTTCAAGGGGGATATGAGAGGAATGTTCTTTTTCCTCAGAGTATGGTTGTTGCGGGTAATGCACTGCCTGAGTCAGTTGTGGAGGCAGATACACTAGTGAAATTTAAGAGACTACTGGACAGGTTTATGGAGGAATTTAAGGGGGGTGTGGTTATATAGGAGACATGGCTTAAGGGTCGACTCAACATTGTGGATCGAAGGGACTGTACTGCACTGTAAAATTCTATGTTCTATATTATGTACCCTGGCCCAGGATTTGGAGGTTGTTTATAAGAACTGAGGAAATTATTGTGCTGAACGCTGAGTTATGGCCAATAAACCGCAGCCTGATGTAACTATTCTGTTGTGCAATGGTCCAAGGCCCAGTGGAGAGCAAATGAGATTGCACCTGTTGTGGACCTATCGTGGAGAGAGAAAAAGTGTAGCTGATCCTTCTATAGATCCTCTGAGATGCTAACATCCAGGATATTCAAATAATTCGCCAGGCTTGCCGGGTGACAGATGTCTTATAGAGAGGCAGTTACACCCAAGGTGGAGGACACAGGAAACTAGGTGATAGCCAAGAAGGGGAAAGCGGTCAACGAGCCAGTGCAGAGTACCCCTGTGGTCATCCTCATCAGTAGCCCAGGTAAAACACTTCAGATACAGCCGGACATACGAACTAGTATCTCAAAACGAATGCTCAACATTCGTAAATACGATGGTCAAAAGCCAGATGTCTGTTTACTGAAGAGGTATGAATAAATTCATTCTGCTGATTGTGAGGGAGAAGCATAAGTCGCATGCATCAGTATCTCAATGGAATAATGAGATTTACATCGGGATAGGAGTGGATCCTTTGTGCAAGAATCCCAAAGGTTTAATTTGCAGGTTGAGTCTGGGGTAAGAAGGCAAATGCAATGGGGGCATTTATTTCAAGGGCAAATGAATAAAAAAACAATGATATAATGCTGAGGCTTTATGAGGAATACACGAAGGCCACAGTTGGAGTATTGGCAACAGATCTGGGCTCCATATCGCATAAAGGATGTGTTGTCATTGGACAGAGTCCAGACGAGGTTCACGAGAATAATTCTGGAAATGAAGGGGTTAACATAGGAGGAGCGTTCGGCAACTTTGGGCCTGTGTGCATTGCAACTTAGAAGATAGCGTGTTGATAAAAAAAAATAGAATCATAGAACATTGCAGCACAGAAACAGGCCCTCCGGCCCTACTTGTCTGTGCCGAAACATTTGTCTCCCCAGTCCCAGTGACCTGCACCTGAAACATATCCCTCCATACCCCTCTCATTCATGTACCGGTCCAAGTTTTTCTTAAATGTTATAAGTGAGCCTACACATACAACTTCATCTGACAGCTCATTCCACACTCCCAGCATCCTCTGCGTGAAGGAACCACCCCCATGTTTCTGTGAAACTCCCCCCGCTTCACTCTTAGCACATGTCCTCTGTTTTTTTCTCCTCTAGCCTCAGTATAAAAAGACTGATTGCATTCATTCTATCTCTACCCATCATAATTTTATATACATCTTCCAACCTCCCCTCATTCTTCTACGCTCCAGGGAATAAATTCTTATCCAATTCAACCTTTCTCTGTAACTCATTTTCCGAAGTCCCAGCGACATCCTTGTAAACCTTCTCTGCACACTTCCAACCTTATTAATATCCTTCCTGTAATTAGGTGACCAAAACTGCACACAATACTACAATTCCTGCCTCACCAATGTTATATACAACGTCAGATTGTAACTAACCTCTATCTAACTCTATCTATTCACTTTTAGGGAATTATGCATCTGTATTCCCAGATCCCTCTGTGCTGCTGCACTCCTCAGTGCCCTACCATTTACCTTATATGTTCTACCTTTGTCTAACCTTCCGAAGGGCCATACCTCACAGGTATCTGTATTAAACTCCATCAGCCATTTTTCAGCCCACTTTTAGAGCTGATCCAAATCCCTCTCTAGGCTTTGAAAACGTTCCTCACTGTCCACTACATCTCCAATCTTTGTAAATTTGCAGATCCAATTTACCACATTATCATCCATATCATTGATATGGATGACAAATAAATATGGACCCGGCACTGAGCCCTGTGGCACAGACACAGTCCTCCACTTAGGGAAGCAATCCTCCACTACCTCTCTCTGGCTTCTCTCATTGAGCCAATGTCAAATCCAATTTTCTACCTCACCATGTATACCTAGCACCTGTATCTTCCTAATTAACTTCCCATGCTGGACCTTGTCAACGGCCTTACTGAAGTCCATGTAGGCAACATCAGCTGTCTTCCCTTCATCCACTTTCCTGGTAACATCCTCGAGAAACTCTTATAGATTGTTTAAACAATCTTGTTTTACAATCTTGTGATCATGTTGAACCTACCGAATGTTGAAAGTGCTAGGAACGGTGGGTGTTGAGGTGATGTTTCCTGCGGTGGGGATATCCAGAACGTGAGGGCACATACTCAAAATTACGGGGTGGCCTTTCAGAATGGAAGCAAAGAGGAGTGCCTGTTGCCAGAGAGAAGAGAATATGCGGAATGCTCTGCCACAAAGCACGCTGGAGGCCAAGCCCGTGAGTAGAATTGGGCGGAATATGACAGTTTTCTGATTGGTTAGGGCATCAAAAATACGGCGAGAAGGAATCCAGGATTAGCCATGAATGGGATGGCAAATCAGATCTGATGGGCTGAATAGCCTTCTGCTTCGCAAAGTCTTCTGGTCGTATCATTTCCAATGTCATCAAATCCATTGTTCTGTAAGGGGACCAACATTGCTCATTATGCAGCAAATTTGTGACCTCTCCAGTGCCTTGTAAAGCACAGAAAATACACGTTTACTCTTATACTCTGCTCATCTGGAAATGAATGCGAATATTGCATTTGTCTTCCTCACCACCGACTCCACCTGCAAATTAACCTGGAGGGAATCCTGCACCATGACTCCCAAATCCCTTTGAGCCGTAGTTTGTTGTGTTTTTTTTAAAGAAAATAGTTCACACATTTATTTCTTCTCCAGGCACTTTAGTTCATCTGCCAGTACTTTGCCCATTTTCCCTATCTATATAAGACCAGCAGCCTCTCTGTTAATTCAACACTACCTGTAGATCGGAAATGTTGTGACCGATCTGCACGGACTGTGGTTTCATGATGAGGAAGTCAAACATTATTTTGCAGAGGGAGATGCAACGGCCCAGGATTTGGAGCTTGTTGATTAGAACTGAGGAAATGACTGTGCTGAACGCTGAGCTGTTGCCAATAAACCGCAGCTTGGTGTAAGCATTGCTATTGTTCAGATGGTCCAAGGCCCAGAGCAGAGCAAGTGAAATCGTGTTCCTTGTGGGTATCAGTGCCATTGGTAGGACGTACGAGCAGGGAGTACAGGGAGTTAGGTTCTAAGTTAAAGGGCAGGATGTCCGGGGTATTGATCTCAGGATTGCTGCTCGTGCCGCGCGCCAGTGAGCCCAGAACCAGGAAAACTACAGCTGACAGTCATCGTTTCAGCAGGCCGGGTAGCATCTACGGGAAAGAATACAGACGACGTTTCGGGCCGAGTCCTTTCAGCAGTGACCCTGGGTCGCTAGGCGTTGAATCATTGAGGTTAGGGATACAGAAATGCTCAGGTAAATACATCTGATCAGAATTGGATACAGACACACAAAGAGTGGTAATGATCTGGCCTGCAAAGTACAACAGAACACGGACAATACATGCCAAAAGGGCAATGTTGCAATCGTCATGGGGGAACTACAATATGCGGGTAGATTGGGAAAATCAGGTTGGTGCTGTATTCCAGGAGGGGTATTTCTATACTGCATGCGATTTGGCTTTTTAGAGCAGCTCGTGGTTGAACCCACCAGGTATTCTGGCTTGGATGCTGGTCTGTCAACCATATCTGATCAGAGAGCTTGAGGCAGAAGAACCCTCAGGGTTAAGTGATCATAATATGAAAAGTTTCATCCTTCAGTCCGAGAGGAAGAAGCTCAAATCAGATGTATCAGTGGGGAAAAAGAGGAAATTCCAGAGGCATGAGGGTAATGTTGCCCAGAATTGAATGCACAGGGATGGGTGACGGCAGAACGGCAGTGGCAGGAATTTCTGTAAGCAATTCGGCAAGAATAGGACATGTACATCCCAAAGTGGATGATCTGTCCTAAAGGAAGGCTGACATAATCTTCTGCCGACATTGAAATGAAAGCGTAGGCAATTTTGTAACTGGGGAGAAAATGGAAAACTCAGACGGAGGCTGTCACTGACAGGGAGTTGGGAGAACTTGTGCAGGATTCCCTGAAGGTTGATTTGCATGTTGAGTCTGTGATCAGGAAGTCCAATGCCACGTGAGCATTTATTTCCAGGGAATGTAAACTCAAGGATATAACGGTCTGAAATGATAAAGCACCGGTAAGGCTTCATGCGGACTTTTGTGACCAGTCTTGGGCCGCTTCTCTTAAAAAGGTGTGTGGAAACTGCAGAGGATCGGAAGGGGGTTCAGGAATATTATTCCGGGATTAAAGTTCTTGTCATTTGAAGAGTATATGACTGGCTCTGGGCGGGTGATCAATAAACTTCTGAAGGATGAGGGGTGACCTCATTAAAACCCCTCGAATGGTGAAAGGTCTTGCCAGAGTGGATGTTTAGTGGATTTGCCGTGTGCTGGTAGAGTCAAAGACCAGAGGGTACAGCCTCAGAATAAAGGGACGTCCTTTATTCACGTCTTATTCCTGTCAATTACAGTGTGTACAGGCCCACAGCCATGAAATGTTCCCCATATGAAAAGCCATTCAATCCCGGAATCATTCTTGTGAACCGCCTCCGAACCATCAACAATGTAAGCTCGTCCTTTACCCGATAAGGGGCCAGAAACTGCCCGCAACGCTCCGAATGAGGCCCCACCAGTGCCTTGTATAGTCTCAACATTTCACCTTATGTATATAATCTGGACCACCCGGAATGCTATCATCATATTTGCCTTCTTCGCCACTAATTCAACCTAAAAGTTACCCTGAAAGGAATCCTCCCCGAGGTCTCCCAAATCCTTTTCTGTGAAAGACATTTTGGATTTCTCTGCATTTCGATCCAGTGTGTTGGTGGGCACAGGTCTCTACCAGCTCATCATAGGGGACTGACACCTTGAGAGGGTTCACCCACCTGAAGGATGTTCTGACGTTGTTCCTGAAACATAGATGACAGAAGACGAGGGGTCTAGTCACTCCCCCCCTCCCTTTCACCACTGACCATCTCCAGGAGTTCTGCCGTCTCCGGCCCACCCTCCCACCCCTATAGTCCTGCCAATTCAGTCACCTCTTTGCTCCACTGGACACTTTTCCTTCATTTGCAACCTCCCAGACGCTTCTCTGCGTGTACCGCTCCATCACCAACAACCCTCCACATCTCCGGCCCAGCCCAACCCCTCCTCTACAAATCTCCTTCTCTCTCTTCACGGGAATTCTGAAGAGGTTGGGAGAGAGTTTGCGCCTGGTTTTACTCCCTTTATCTACCGGATATCGGTCACTCGGTTCCGAACCTCTCCACAGTTCTGTGTGGCTAAGCCTGCCATGTGACTCCTGTCGTATGTGCAATGTCACCACCTCATACCCGCCCATTCCTCGGCTCCCCTTCCTTCCTCTTCCCTCTGCAGCACAACGGTTCTCAGACACACACACACACACACACACACACACACAGACGCGCAGTCTCTGAGGCAGACGCTGAAGTCAAGACTTCGGGAACGGCCAGAGGTAGGGAGGTGGTGCGGAAGGGGGGAATAATGAGAAGGAAAGAAGGAGCGGCCGAGGAATGAATGTGGGAGTGATGCAGACGGAGGTAGTGAGGTTGGGGCAGAGGGCAGGGAGGGGCAGGTAGGGGAGAGGAAAAGAGGAAAGGTGTGGGGGAGGGAAGGGGAAGCGAATGAGGGTGTGAAGGGGCAGAAAAATGGAGAAGGAAGACGGAGTGAACGATGGAGAGGGTGGGGAATCGGGATGGGAGAATGGCCGAGTGTTACGAGCCAAAAGGCACCTAAACCCAACCCCACCTTCGAAAATTCGGAAAGGGAAATTGTAGTGGGAGATGTGGAAGTAGAGCGAGTGGGAATGGGAGAGAGTCGGGGAAGGAGAGAGAGAATGAGAAGACGGAAAGGAGAGAGAGAGATAAGAGATAAGTGGAGAAAGGTGGAAGCGTAAGAACGAGAACGAGATGGTGTGTGTGTGTGAGAGAGAGAGAGAGAGAGAGAGAGAGAGAGAGAGAGAGAGAGAGAGAGAGAGAGAGAGAGAGAGAGAGAGAGAGAGAGAGAGAGAGAGAGAGAGAGAGAGAGAGAGAGAGAGAGAGAGAGGACGAGGAAGACGAGTGTGCGTTGGGGGTGTGTCCTGTGGCCAGTCACTCCCCACATCTCTCTCCTCCCTGTATTTCTCACCACCCCGCCCCGGCCATTCTCATCTCTCCAACCACCCCCCTCAAACGCACTCAATCTCTCTCCTCACCGCAATTCCTCTCCCATCTCTCGGTCCCTCTCTTTCTCGGCTGTTCATCGGGTGTTTGTGGGCGACGGTCTCCCACTACGGGTTTCGTCTACCGACTGTCCCGTCCCTTTCAGGAGCTGAGAGACTCGACGGGATGGACGAGAGCGAGACCTACGCGAACATCCGGCTCACAGGAACGGACCCACAAGCTCCTTCGAGAGGTGAGTGGTGCGGAGAGAGGGAGAGAGCTTACCGCAGTGTCGGACCCGGGGAGTATGAAGTAGGACCGCGTGGACACAGCTACTGTCCATGGCTGACCCAGGGGAGGTGGGGTGGGGTGGTCGGCCGGTGCTGAGGGCGCTTTACTCGGTTTTTGACCACAGCAGCTTATGCGAGTCGCTGTGAAGTGAGCTTTATTTAGTGACTAATTCGGGAATCTGTGAAGGGACAGTGTGCCGAGAGCTTCGCTGTGTTTCTGTCCAGGAAATGTGCGATAGGACAGTGTGGAGGGAGATTCACTCTGTGCCTGACCCCGGGAGTGTGCGATGGGATCGTATGGAGTGAGATTCCCTCTGTGTCTGTCCCCGGGAGTGTGTGATGGGAAGGTGTGGATGGAGATTCCCTCTGTGTCTGACCCCGTGAGTGTGTGATGGGACGGTGTGGAGGGAGATTCACTCTGTATCTGACCACGGGTGTGTGTGATGGGACGGTGTGGAGGGAGATTCACTCAGTGTCTGACCCCGGGAGTGTGTGATGGGACGGTGTGGAGGGAGATTGACCATGTGTCTGACCCCGGAGATGTGTGATGGAACGGTGTGGAGGGATATTCACACTGTGTCTGACCCCGGGAGTGTGTGATGGGACGGTGTGGAGGGAGCATTTTTCTGTGTCTGACCGCGGGTGTGTGTGATGTGGCGGTGTGGAGGGAGATGCACTCTGTGCCTGACCCCGGGAGTGTGTGATGGAATGGTGTGGAGGAAGCATTTCTCTGTGTTTGACCGCGGGTGTGTGCGATGTGGAGGTGTGGAGGGAGTTTCGCGGTGCGGAGGGAGTTTCACTCTGTGCCTGACCCCGGGAGCGTGTAATGTGACGGTATGAAGGGAGATTCACTCTGTGCCTTACCCCGGGAGTGTGTTTTGACGGTGTGGAGGGAGTTTCACTCTGTGTCTGACTCCGGAAATGTGCGTGGTGACGTCTGACACGGGGAGTGCGTGACGTGACGGTGCGGAGCTAGCCCCACCCTGATTGTCACCCTCTGTGTTCTGTTCCCAGCTGAACCGGATGTATCGTACGTGGAACTGAATGTCACGGCCCTCTCGGCGCCCCGGGTCCGGAGAGATGGAGGTCAGTTTCATCTTTGCTGGTTTGACTCTGTTTAGGAGACGTGTCCATTCCTGTCGAGAGATCTCAGAGCAACAGTACTGTTAACGCTAATGATTCGTTGCTGTAGAGTAAGTCAGAGGGAACCCATGGTATAGGCCCTGATGAGGGAGATCTGTGGGAGGGTCGGTGTGGATTGTGCGCTCTGTGATGGGATGTGTGGACGGAGCGCTGTGGGATGTGATGACGAGGCGGTGCTGTTGGAGAGTCGGAGTGGATGGTGCGCTCTGTGATGGGATGTGTGGACGGAGCGCTGTGGGATGTGATGACGAGGCGGTGCTGTGGGAGAGTCGGAGTGGAGGGGGCGCTCTGGGACGTACGGTGAGGATTCAGCACCTTGAAGCGGGGGACAGTGTTTGGTGTGGATTCTGCCTTCGTGAGGGGGTGTGGACGGAGCGCTGTGGGAGGGGGCGCTGAGGAGTGGGTGCTCTGGGAAGCGTGCTGTGGTGGGTATGCCGTGGATTTGGGTGAGGAGGGACTGCTTGGGAGTGTCGCTGAGGAAAAAAAGGACATTGAGGAGGGAGCACTGTGGGGAACACGGAGAGGAGGAAACGCCTTGGGTGGTGTCGGAGTGGAGGAAGCTCTGGGGGAGGGGTCGGTAAGAAGGGAACACCACTGGAGCCGTGGTGACGAGGAAGGCCAATAGACACCGCTGTGGATAACTTTAACGACACTCGAACCACTTTTCACTCTCCTCTGTTCTCTGTGTCTCCATCTCTCTCTCCTCCTCTCCCCACTCTCCCTCCCTTCATCCCCTGCCTTCTCCCCTCTCCTGTGCCCTACAACCCTCCGCCTCACAATCTCCTCTCTGAACCTCTCCATCTTTTCAACCACTTTCTCCCACTCCCCTTCCCCCTCTCTCTGCCCACTCTCTCTAAACTCGCTCGCCTATCAACATCCCTCTATATCTCCCCATACCTGTCTCCCTCCCCTCTGCCCTCTCCCCGCTCCTCTCTCCCTCCCCTCTCCAAAGCTCACCCCTTTTCCTCAATCTCAAGCACACTCCCCTTCCCTCACTTGCACCACTCTCCAAACTCCCCTCTATCACACTCCCCCTTTCTCCCTTCCTCACTCGCGCTCTCTCTTTCGCACTTTCCCTCATTCTTTGCTCATTATCTCACCTCCCGCTATTTCCTCTCCACTCTCTTCCTGTTCTCTCCCTTTCACACCATTTTCTGCATCGCTCCCGCTCCGCAAGCTTTTCTCTTTATCGGTCCCTTCCCCTTTTTGCCCTCTCGCTCATGCTTTCCTCTCTCACCCCCTCTCTCACAATCTGTCTCTCTCTTCCGCTGCCTCTTGCCCCCACATTTCTCCGACCCTCACTCTCCTGTCTCCTCCGCTCTCTTTGCTCTCTCTCGTCCCTTTCCCTCTCCCCCCACTATTACCATCTCTCTTCCTCTGCCACTCTTTCCGACTCCGCATCCATTCACATTCCCAATTCTCTCTCTCCCATTTACCCGCTCATTGCCTCTATCGCTCACCACTGTCTGCTCTTTTCCAGCCATCTCTCATCCTCTCCCCACTGTCTTCCGCCGTTCCCTCACCTTCTTTCTCTCTGCCTCTCATCCTTTCTCCTTTTTACTTAACCCACACTTTACCTACTCGCTATCTCTGCTCCCTCACTCCTCTTTCTATTACCTTCTCTCTCATCCTCCCTCACTCTGCGTCCAGGCGGTCTGAGCTCCACCTACGCAGAGGTGAACGTTCCGAACGACGAGCCCGTCATCGATGAGGATCAGGCTCCACCCATTGCCGCGGGACCGCGCAAGCTGCCAACCAATGTCCAAGCAGGTCAGAGTTCACAATTATGACGCCATTGTGGACACGTCACGTGTTATATGCAGAAGTGTTTCTATCTTGTAAATACTTCAAATGTCTCTCCTTCAGCCACTTTCCTAGCATCTCGGTCAACATACAGACCACCATTTGGGTACAAAAAATTGTCACTAGTGTACCCAATTAAATTTCTTTCCTCTCTCACCTTCGCCGTGTGCACTGTCGTCCGCGATTGTTGCTGATGCGCCCCTCATGGTTTTGTACAGTTCTGTAAGGTCACCCGTACACCTCCAAGGAGAAAAGCCCCTCTGTAGCTCACTCCTAGGTCCCAAGGAATTAAGTTCTGAACTGCCCGACATCACTTCATAACTCAGTCCCTCGAGCTCGGGCAACATCCTGGTAAATCGCCCTCTGCACTCATTCCAGCTCAGTGGCATCTTTCCGACAGCAGTGTGAACCAAAACTGAACACCAGAATCCGAGTGCGACCTCGCCGACGTCTTGTACAACTGGGACGTGATCTCCCGACTCCCGTACTGAGTGTGACTGATGAAGGCCAGCGAGCCAAAAGCCTTCTTTATCGTCCTATTTAACTGTGGCTCCTGTCCTCCTACAGCCTCCTTCATTCCACAAAACTAGCTGTCCTCCAGCAATGTTCATGTCGTCATTTCAATCAGCCTATTAATTAAGTCTTCCAAGTCATTGACATCATATAGAAATAATCGGTCACAAAGCAGAACCCTGTGGAACACCGCAAGTCAACGGCAGCCAACCAGAAAAGACCCTTTTATCCTTCCTCTTTGCCTCCTGCCAATCAGTCACGGCTTTATCCATGCTAGAATCTGCCTTGTAATGCTCGTATCCCGTTGGACAGCCGCATGTGTGGCACCTTGTTAAAGACTTTCTGAAAATCCAAATACACAATATCAACCATTTCTCCTTTTTATATCCTGTCCAATATTCCCTCAAATAATTCCAGCAGATTTGTCAGTCAAGATTGACCCATGACCTCAAGCCCTCTGCCCTGACCATGCGACACCCCGGAGAGCTGTGGACAAAGCTCGAAACGTCACAGAAAACAGATTATCCTCCATGGACTGTTTGTGCACTTTCCGCCTTCACCTTCCCGGGCACTTTCTCTTACCCACCGCCCCCCCCCCACCCTATCTTGCAGAAGGTACAATAGCATGTCGCATCAGCCTCAAACCGCTGTTATCAGACTATTGAACGATAAGGTGGAGTACCGACCTGACAATCTACCTCATCGGGGCCCTTTCCACCATTTTCCCTGCCTGCCGCGCACTTTCTCTGTAACTGTGTCACTTTATTCTGTATGTTGTTATTGTTTGATGGGGTGGTTAACAAGGCGTACCGCATGCTTGCGTTTATTATTCTAGGATTTGAGTACATAGAAACATGGAAAACCTACAGCAAAATACAGTTTCTTCGGCCCACAAAGTTGTGCGGAATATGTCCCTACCATAGAAATTATTAGGCTTACCCAGAGGCCCCTATTTTACTAAGCTCCATGTACCTATCTAAAAGTTTCTTAATATACCCTATTGTATCCACCTCCACCATCGTTGTCGGCAGCCATTTTCACGCACTCACCACTCTCTGAGTAAAAGAACATACCCTGACATCTCCACTGTACCTACTCCCCAGCACCTTAAACCTGTGTCCTCTTCTGGCAACCATTTAAGCCCTTGGAAAAAAGCCTCTGACCATCCACACGATCAATGCCTCTCATCATCTTACACTCTTCTGTCAGGTCACCTCTCATCCTCCGTCGCTCCAAGGAGAAAAGGCTGAGTTCACTCAAGCTATTCCCATAAGGCATGCTCCCCAATCCAGGCAACATCCTTGTAAATCTCCTCTGCACCCCTTTATATGGTTTCCACATCCTTCTTGTAGTGAGGTGACCAGAACCGAGCACAATAGCAAAAGTGGGGTCTGACCAGGGTCCTAGAGAGCTGCAACATTATCTCTTGGCTCCTAAATTGAATTCCACGATTGATGAAGGCCAATATACCATACGCCTTCTTAACTACAGAGTCAATCTGCGTAGCTGCATTGAGCGTCCTACGGAGTCGGAACCCAAGATTCCTCTGATCCTCCACACTGCCAAGAGTCTTACCATTAATGCTATATTCTGCCATCATATTTGACCTACCAAAATGAACCACTTCATACTTACCTGAGTTTAACTCCATCTACCACTTCTCAGCCTCTTTCTTAATATCTGTCTGCTACAAATGGCAGGATTTTATAAAAATCTAGTTCGGCCGCCTCTGTACTTTTGCGTTCATTTCCGGTCGTCCCATTACGGAAGGGATGCCGAGTCTTTGGAGATGGTGCAGAAGTGGTTTACCAGGATGTTGCCTGGATGAGAGAGCAGAGGCTGCACGGAGAAGATGCACAGAATTGAAGGGTCTTCGCTGGATCTGTGGATAAGGAGACGAAATTTGAGAGAGGATTGTTAGATTACGAAGGGAATAGATGGACAGACAGACAGTATCTCTTTCCTCAGTTTGAAATATCAAATCCTAGATTGCATGCAACCGAAGTGAAAGGGTGTAGTTTGACCCGAGATGCAAAGAAGATGTTTATGTTTACACAGAGAGTGGTGGGCACCTGGAATGCGTTTCCTGCGGTGGAGACAGAAACAGTGGAGAGTTTAAGGAGATTTTTAGGTAGGCCAATAAATGTGATGGAAACAGAGAGATATGGATGTTGTGTAAGCAAAAGAGATGAGGGTAGTTATCCATTTGATTTCAAATTAATGTATCGGGGACAACTTTGTGGGCCGAAGGGCTGTGCTGGTCGGTCTGTGTTCTGTGCGAGAAAATAATTTACGATATCTACGAGGCAGGAAGTCCTACACACACAAAGCCTTGTTGAACACGAGGCTTCCATGTAAGTCTTTGCCACAGACAGCACCAATCCGTGCGGAACACCACCAGTCAAGTGCGGCCAACCTGCGACCTCCGCCCTCTGTGTTCTGTGGGCAAATCAATTGGGAGTCCAAATGGTCCATTCACCGTGAATCCCATGCGTCGTCATCTTTTGAATGAAGCTCCCACAGGAAGCTCTTTCTCAAAGGCCCGTCTGCAGTCAACTCATTAACACTCCATTGATCCTCGTGGTCAACCCATTACGTCTTTAGACGTCTACAGTTAACAGCCTTGCTCTTGCAGGTGTCCTGTCCCTTTGCATTTGACATACCAGACCGCAAAACCTCACACGAACCGGGGCTAAATTCCGTCGGTCATTTTTGACCCATATCTTTAACGGATCCAAACCCACTGAATCTATTAGCGATTTTCCACGTGGTGGAAGGAGAGAGCGCGGATGGTGGGTGGAAGGGAACCCAGTGGGGGATACGGCTGAATTCACGCACACGCCGAATGGTCTCTCTACAGGTCCGCATCATCAGGAACCGGAAGAGAACAACGGAAACAGATCGTACCGTAAGATCTGCCTACTCTTCCTAGTTACGTTCGCTCTCATCACGGTAGTTGTCGGGTTCTCGATTTTTGGTGAGTCAAACGGGCTCCGGGTGGAGTCAGATCGTAAACAAACAGAGTGGAATGAGGAATTAACGTAAAACCTCATAGTGAAAGCGACACGTTCCTCGACGTGACACGGACGCACTCCCCTAACCGTGACAATGACACGACCTTTACTGTTACACAACCAAGTTTCATTCTCAACAGCAACAGGCCATTCACTATAACACCAACAACACTGTCACCATAGCACCGACAGATCCCTGTAGGCGACACAGGTGTGTTCCAAACCGCGACACCGACATGACCCTCACTGTGACAGAGACATTACACTCATAGTGACAACAACGTATCTCTCAATGTAACATCGACATGCCCCTGGCCGTGTTACTGATACTCTCCACAAGGCGACACCTTCAAATTTGACACCAGCAAACCACACAGCATGACACAGACACTCCACGCACTGTGACACCGAGATAACCCTCACTATGCCTCGCACCTATCATAGTGACAACGACACGTCCCTCACCGCAACTCCGCTCACTGGGACACGGAATCAATCATCACCGTGATACTGACGGAGCACCCATCATGACAACAACAAACACTTCGCCAGGACTCTGATACACCCGTCAGCCTGACACAGACACGCACCCCACGTTGGCAGAGTCGCATCTCACTGTGACAACAACACGTCCGTCCTCCTGTCAACAACACGACGTTCAGCCCTGACACTGACAAGACCCTCACCAGACCACACACACGATCTAAGCCGTGACAAAAACACGCCTCTGACTGTAACTCTCGTCGCCGTGACAATTGCACGCTCCTCTACGTGCATCGCACCGCACCGCAAGGTGACACCAACCCAACAATTACCGAGAACACCCCGCACCGTGACACTATCACACCAATTACCGAGAACACCCCGCACCGTGACGCTGTCTGACACGTCACTATAAACGCGAAGCATCCTTCACCGTCTCCCTCAGTTTCACAGATTCGTCAGTCTCAGATCTCCTCCGACGTAAAATACCAGCTGCTTTGGGAACAGTATTTGGAGATGAACAGGACACAGACACAATATCGACAACAGGCCCATGCGTTGAATCTCGCCAACTACGACTGTTTCCAGAATCTTTCTGTCCTCAACAACAACCTCTCCATCTTCGAAACGATGATCAGAACTTGCAAACGGAGAAAGGGTGAAATTTGCCAGTTTCTGACGAGTAGCAGAGGTGAAGCCTCCCTCCACGTTTAACCCCGAGAGAGTTCGCTGGGAAGGGAGGGTGTGGTGGGAGCTTCAATATGTGTCTGACGCCGGTCTGTGTGATGGGACGAGAACTTCAGTCACTGTATCTCTGACTCGGTGAATGTGCCTCCTATGTCGCTTCCGAGGGAACAAAGCTCTGTGTCTGACCCCGGGGGGTGTGCGATGGGAGAGTGTGGAGGGGACTTCACTCTGGGTGTGACCCAGTGGCTGCTTAACGAGGCGCAGAGGAGTGAGCTTCACTCCTTGTTTGATCTACGGGTCCGTGATGGGACGGCGTGGAGGAATCATCCGTTTGTGTCTGACTCCATGAATGTATCTGTGCCTGGCTGGAGAGACTGTGATGGATGATGCGGAGGGGCCTTCACTCAGTGCCTGATCCTGTGAATCTGTGATGGGACGTTGTGTAGGGAACTTCATTCTCTGTCTCTGCCCGGGCGTGTGCGATGGGGACAGTGTGCTCCGAGATACACTCTGTGTCTAGACCCCTGGAGTGTGTGATGGACGGTGTGGTGGGAAATTGACTCTGTATGTCACCCTGGGTGTGTGTGATCGGAAAGTGTGAAGGGATATTCACTCTGTGTCTCACTGTTCCCCTGTTCCTGATTTCCAGAGCAAACGTGTTCCAAGAACTGGATGAAAAATAAAAACCTGTGTTTTTATGTCTCCATGTTTGAAACATCTTTCCAGAGAGCGATGCAAGAATGTTCAAACCGTGATTCAAGGCTACTCGAAGTCAATTCAAGGGATGACGCGGTATGTGTCACAGCGCGATCAGATCCCACAGTAACACAGGAATCATCACTCAACCTCGGAGTTAGATACAGATTGAACACCCACAATACTCTTGCAGGACACACTCCCGGAGTCAGACACTGATTGAATCTATCTTTCTACCGTCCGGTCACACACTCCCGAGGTCAGACACCGAATGAAGCTCCCTCCACACCGGCCCATCACACACTCCCGGGTCAGACACAGAGTGAAGTTCCCTTCACACTATCCTATCACACACTCCCGGTGTCAGACACAGAGTGAATCTCCCTCCACACCATCCCATCACACACTCCCGGGTCAGACACAGAGTGAAGTTCCCTTCACACTATCCTATCACGCACTCCCGGTGTCAGACACAGATTGAATCCTCCTCCTCACCGTCCAGTCACACACTCCCGGGGTCAGACACAGAGTGAAGTTCTCTCCACACCGTCCCATCACAAACTCCCGGGGTCAGACACAGAGTGAATCTCCAAACACACCGTCCCATCACACTCTCTCGGGTTCAGTCACAAATTGCTTCTCCCTCCACACCGTCCCATCACACACCTCCCGGGGTCAGACACAGAGTGAATCTCCCTCCACACCGTCCCATCACACACTCCCGGGGCTAGACACCGTATGAAACTCCCTCCACACCGTCCCATTACGGATTCCTGTTAGAATCAACTGAAAGAAACTCCGTTTCTTCCGATTCTTGGCATTAAACAAATACATTTAATTTCCCAGAGCTTTGTAATCCGAAAACTTGTGTACCGAAACCGTGAATACTGGATTGGAAAATGCGAAGTCGGGTGAGATTTGGACGGATCTGTCGGATGAAAGTTGGGTATTGAGATAGTCCTGACGGGAGAAAATGGGATTCGTTTACGGACTGAAGTAGTTTTGTGGTGAAAGGGAAGGGTCATTGGGATTCGTTTCAGGACTGTACGAGGTTGTCGGGAGAGAGTGGTATAATGGGAACATTTTCGGGTAGACACGTGTCTGTCGGGGAAGGACAGAGCAGTGGGAATATTTCGGAAACTGGCATGGGGCAGTGGGGACAGTTCAGTACACAGGAATTATTTTGGTATGACCCATGTCGGTGGGAGAGCGGAGATAGTCGCCGGGCTGTGAGGAGGGGGGGGGGGGGGGGCGGGCAACAGCGGGAATAGTTTGGTGAGGGGCGAGAGTTGGATAACTGAATTAGTTTGGTGACCGATACAGGGCGGTTGGTACAGAGTGTTTTAATGTGATTTGTTTGTAAACAGTCGCCGGGCAACAGTGGGATTCGTTGCTCAGAGGGAGCAACAGTGGGATTCGTTTGCTGAATGACATAGATCTGAGAGAGAAGAGCTGGGTAGCGGGATTAGTTTGGAGATCGATACAGGGCGATGGACACGCAGTGGATTAACGGGATTACTTTGCGAACTGACGCAAGGATGTGGCAGAGAGGGTGCCAGTGGTATGTCTGGAGACGGACCAGAGGCTATGGGGAGAGCGCGGTGTAGTGGGGAGTGTTAGGAGAGAGACACGAAGCTCCGGGTAGAGGGACGGGCAACGGAATTTATCTGGGACCCGGCACAGACCTGAGGGAAGAGTGTGGAACATTTGGGATTCATTTTGGGACAGACATAGGTCTGTGGGGAGACAGTGGGACAGTGGGGCTTGTTTGGGGACTGAAACAGATCAGAGGGGAGAGGGTGGACCTGTTCGATTCGTATGGGGACTGACAGAGGACTGTGGAGAGGAAGCGGTTCGGTGGGATTAGTTTGGGTGATCCAGGGCTGTGGGGAAACATTGGGTCAGTACGATTAGTTTGCGGACTGACACGGGATTGCGGGGAGTCATTGGGACCGTGGTATCTGTCCGGGTACTGGCACGGGACCGTAGGGAGGGAATGGTTGAGTGAGATGAGTTTGGGACAAGACACATGCTGTTAGGAGAGAGCGCTTTCATGGGATTAGCTTGTGGACGGTCTCGGCTCGGGTTCTCTGCTGGAGTTGTTTTGCCTCTGATGAAATTGTTTAACCCTCTTGGATAGGAACGTGTCCTGGGGGTCTCCTGTACAAGCTGTCCTCTGAAACGACCGCCTGCAGACAGTGTGAACCGTACGGAAGGAGTTTCCCGTGCATTCATGATCGGCATTTCATCTGCCAGAAGTCGGCACCTTTGTTTCCGGATATTCCTGAAAAGATCCAGGGTCTCTGTGAACAGCCAGTGGAGGCGACGTGAATCAAATGACTAACCCCAGTTTCTCCTCCTCACTCCACTTCACTCTCACTCCCCGATCCGGTCAAATTACCTCCCCACCCTCACTGCCCTCCCTCCTATTCTATCTCCTCCTCTTGTCGCAACCATATACTCCCCACCACACACCGACAAACCTATCTCCCCGTCCATAACATTCTTTCTCGCCATTTCCCCCGTCCCGCCTTTTCCGCTCCCTCTACCTTTCTCTCTACCCTCTCACCTCCCCTTTACTTCCTTTCTTTTCCCGCCCGCTCTTTCTCTGCTCCCTCTGCTCACCTCTTTCACCTCCTCTCCCCTTTCTCAACCGTCTTTACAGCACTCTCTCCCGTTCCTCCCCCGTTCTCTCTATACCCTCCGTCTCTCTGATCTCTCTCTCTCTTTCTCCTTTCAACCCGCTCTCACCTCAATCTGTGCGGTCTGGTTCTCGATAGCCAAACCCTAGGTAAAAGTCTGTGCGCATTCCCTCTGTCTGTGCCGCTCTTGGGTTTATGCACCTCGGTAAGTTTGCAACACTGATCCAGGGAATAAAGTCACAAACTTCCCTCCCTCTCCGCATAACCCTCGATTTCATGCAACATCTCCGTAGAACTCCCTGTACACTCTTTGCAATTCAGCGACATTTTTCCCAAAGCAGAAGGCCTCACCGACGTCTTGTACCACTGCAGCGTGATCTCCCGACTCCTGTGCTCAGTGCCCTGACTGGTGAAGGCCAGCGTGCCAAGTGTCCTGTCGTAATGAATATTTTTTTTACAGAATCGCTATGATATTTTACTGAAATTTATTATGGCTTGGAATTTATTCTTTTGCAGCATCACTACGGCAAAAAGTTGTACAGTTAATGTAAATTACAAATATT